>NC_055670.1:26482257-26492257 GCF_017976325.1 Chelmon rostratus | reverse complement strand
AGGTTACAGCTCACAGAGACACAGAAGAGCATCATCTACTATTTCAATGAAAGAAGAGGAAGGACGTGTGTGTGTGTGTGTGTGTGTGTGTGTGTATGAAATGCAGCCTGTCTTGTTGATTGACAGTGAAATACAAACACACACACACACACACACACACACAGCTTCAGAAATGTGACGAATATTAAATCGAGGGATGTACAGGTGTATATTTAGAGCCAAGTGAGGTAGAGCAGGTGTCCATAACAATCCTGCCTGCCTGCCTGCCCACACACACACACACACACACACACACACACACACACACACACACACACACACACACACCACTCCACTAACAAACCACAGAGAAAGATGTCAGCCCAGTAAACTGCGACATATGAAATGCAAATAAGAAATATACAGTTCTGGTCTGATGAAGGTCTGACTCTTGCTCATCTCTGCTACTGATGAGAGCTGAAATTAACTGGCAACTGTTCTAATAATCGATTAATCAATTTTCAAGCCAAAATGCTGAATATGGTACCTGAAGCCTTGACTGAGAAGTTTGCTGCTTTTCTGTCTTATATGACAGTAAACTGAACATCTTTTTGAGGCTTTTATCTACTGATAGTACTCATGGTTACATCTTCCAGCCATTCTCTCAAAGCATCTTTGGACCTTAAAATTTAATTTTAATTCAACTCTTTGGCATTATTGTGTTTCCATTCTGCTACATTAAATGATTTCTAACTTTCTATATTTAATTCATCTTACATTATCAGTAAAGTAAATAGATATAGATATAAATATTTAGCACACACTGCAGTGACACCGCTGCTAGTTGGACTGAACGGGAGAAACAGTGTCACGCCAGACTCCCATTGAAACACATCCATGTAATGACTCCCTGCCTGTCTGCAAATGTCACACAACTTGTAGAAGATGCTTTCAGACATTAAATATGTAAACACAGAGTGCTCTTTCATTCGGCATGTATTTAATACACCAATTTAAACACAGGGAGTGAAAAACAGACCCTTAACAATAAATGACTGAATTACATGTTCCAGCAGTCACGTCTCATCCCCGCCGCGGGCAGCGCAGAGTTCACTGTAAACCAGTTGGAAAAAAGTTGAATTTTCATAAAAACAGACGTGTTCGGTGGAAAATTTGGAAGCCGAATGAAGTGTGAGGTCCGAGCTCTTCAGCCAGAGAGAGGTCAGCCTTCACATTTCATCCGGTTTGACTTTTACCTTTCATACAAGAGCTAACGGGAACATAACGGAGGTAGGTGCTGTCATGCCATCACTCCTCACTCCAAACCGCCCACTCCCTGCTAACATTATCCCGACAGGTCACCTCACTTGACTCAAACACCTGGTGTATAAATACTATCATGTACCTGGACATAGTTGCTTTCGCAGTACTCCGCTACTCGTTCCAGGTTGGTAAAACTGTCCAGTAAAGCTCTCCGTCCCGCAGGAATTTCCTCCTCCAGCAGCATTTGTAGCTCCGCCATCTTTACATGGCTGTACCGCTAACGGCTGAGGCGCGCGCTGCCTGGATGCCTCCCGCTGCGTTCACCGGCCGCTGGGAAATATCACCACTCAGACTGGATGACCGAGAGAAGTGGGAATCTTCTCTCACACCTCTGAGATGTGACTTTTAACGGAAGAGGAGCATGGAGACAGAAAAATTACGTCGACTTGAGCGAAAATATGGAAAAGTGTGCAACATTCAAAAAAGAAACAGCAAATTTTAAGAAAAGCGTGTATTCATCTCAATCAGGTTAATGGAGCGTTCAGGTGAGCCTCGTCAAGCGAGCGTTGCGGGATGTAAATGAGATAATCCACGGACAGACACCTGTCTAAGGTGTCAGATGAGTATAAAGATGTACGGACTCATTGTGCACAGTGAAGTCAGGTGTTGTGAATCTTGTCCCAGTTTACCACATTTGATGTCATAGTCAGTGGATGTACAACATAAGAGTAGAAGTATAAAGCACCATTAAATGAAAATATTCAATTTAAGTAAATAATCTCATAACTGTACTTAAGTACAGTGCTGGAGTGAGTATTCTTACTGGCCCTCCACCTCTAGTGGCTCTGATGTCA
Organism: Chelmon rostratus; assembly: GCF_017976325.1. NCBI lineage: Eukaryota > Metazoa > Chordata > Actinopteri > Chaetodontiformes > Chaetodontidae > Chelmon > Chelmon rostratus. Next base: position 26,490,161 of record NC_055670.1, on the reverse strand, counting down.
CTGAAAGGAGGTTGTTTGAAAGCAAACGGGTGTCTGCACAGATCAGGTAGTAACACACCTGGTTTTCTTTAGACAGGTGTCCTGCTGGTGAGTGTCCCTGCAGAGTCTTTCTGCATGTCTGCCTTCAACAATCCACCAAAGTTCATTATAGATTTGACTAAATGTGGGAATTTCATCACAGCTTCAGTCTGCACTTGAACCTCAGTCTGTAGGCATGTTGTTGAATAATCACTACAATCATCTGATCTTATGGACTTTAGGTGAAACGCAGACAACTGCAAAAACTTAATTCTCCTCAGCTGATTGGTTCTTACAGCAACAGCGCCACCCTGTGGTCAAAAGCTGTAAATAGCACCAAACAAATGCCAGCCTTTATTATACATATACTGTAATTCTTTATTTACAAAACCACACTCAGGAAAGCAAAGTGCTAGATCACAAACTGTACAAAAACATACATGAAGTGAACAAGAAAACTGGCGATGTTGTTGAGTTTCAGGCAGCAACGTCCAGAGTCTCGTCTCCTCTTGGGTACCCCTCCACTTCCATCGTCATCAAGAACTCTGCAAAGCCAGACCAGCGTGTTGTTATGGAAACCACTTACCACACACACACACACACACACACACACTTTGTCTATCTAGTTTTTAACACACTTAAACCTCACTGGCATGACCCTAAACTCACCATAAAGTCTGTGTGTGCTGGATTTGGACGACCCTGACTTTGGCACCATCTAGTGGTGGCATCGTGACTGACACTGTGAGATCCAGTTATGTGCTTCACTCTTCACTTCTCCTTCAAACTGGAGTTGAGTGAAGCACATAACCGTCTAAGTAGTGTAGGGGGTCAGTGCTGGATGGCTGAACTACCTCGTTGCATCAGTGTTTTGGAGGAATACGATGAATAATTGATTGTAATAATGTTCAAAGCATATCTTGATGGCAGAACTTCTCAGCGAGCCCTGCAGACCATCTTACATTCTTTTCTCACTTCACGTGTTGGCTAATGTAGCATTGACTCGCGTCTTCCACGTCTCACCTGCAGTTTGTTCAAAATGCAGAAACAAGACTTCTCACTGGTACCAAGAGGAGAGACCATGTCAGTCCTGGCTGACCCCCCAGACCACCAGCTGCCAATGAGCGACAAGCTGAAACTGGTCTCACAGTCAGCTCGTTCTGACCTCCTCAGAGCTTTTCTGCTCTCCTTCAGAGGCAGAAACCTCCGCTCTGATACCAGATTCCAGCGAAACGGAGAACTGGTGTCATCCTCGATGCTTGTTTAACTCTCTCAGTTAGTTTCACTGCAGGTTTAACCTGAAAGTAAAACACATCACAAAACCTCCACCAACCTTCTGTGTAGTCGACGTCCGGCCGCGTGGAGACGACAGCCCAGGCCAGGCCCACCAACAGCGCCACCACCAGGTTCACCACGATCCACGGCCGCAAGATCTGCTGCTCTGAACCCGGAGGCCTGGAGGAGGACACGGTAAGTCCGACAGAACGGAGCAGAGAACAACACAGCAGAGCAGATCCGGTTCTCACCATAGAGTCTCGTTGGCCGTGGGATAGAGGTTGATCCGGTCGCTGGTCATTTGCTGACTGAGGGACAGGATCAGGGCTATGAAATATACTGAACACAGACAGGTGATGGGGGACGTCTTCAGACAATACTCAGGTACAAGTAAAAGTCCTGCACTGAAAATGTTCCTTCACACCTTCACAATGTTTGTTTAGTCCAAACCTAAAAATCATTACAATCACAGTTAAATTATTCAAATCACTCGAAGGAAAAGCAGCACAAATTTCAGAAGCTGGAACCATCAAATGTTTTTTACAGGAAAGATCACTTCAATACAGAAACTGAGAACGGCCAGGTCCGTATAATTTTTTTTTTTACCGTTTTCTTGTGATAACGAATTAATTATTTCGTTATCTCGAGATAACAAAGACCGTTTTCCCGTGATTACAAATTAAATTATTTGGTTCTCAGCATAGACTGGTTCTCGATTTCGGGGTTTCTACACAGACAAATCCCTAACGAAGGCTAGTGCTAATTTAGCACGATGTAGCTTGATACAGTGTTCATTAGCAGTGATGTGATGAGTGTGTTTACATTATGGTTAGTGCGGCACCATGCATTACAGTGATCAACTTAAAATGTGTCTATAATCAGAGGAAGTATGCCCCTTTGTATTTAAAGTTCAGGGTCTCCCCCAGTCCAAACAGCACATTTACAATGAATAACTCCGGACCGGAGCAACACACAGCCTTCAGCGACGATGACAGAGACCGTTACGATGCCGAGGCGATTCCCGGTGGACTGACTGCAGCAGCTTCCTTACTAAACGGAGAGCTAACTGCAGCTGCCGTTGCTAACATAAAGTTAGCAGCGTCGGCGCTAATGTTAGCTCTGTGAGCACTCCTCTCTCCTGACTCAACTCTGAGTTGTCCGGAGCCAAACTTGGCAAGAAATCCACCTCGGCTCTGTGTTCCCTTGTCATCAAATTAACTGCCGTCCTGTTAGAGGCTCTGTGTGTAGGCTATACGGAAGCCGAGAACCAAATCATTTAATTCTTTATCATGGGAAAACGGTCTTTGTGATCTCGAGATAACGAAGAAAACGGTTAAAAAAAAAATTATACGGACCTGGCCGTTCTCGGCTTCCGTACTTCAACCATCAGCACAACAGCTTATCCACTTTGTCCGCTAATTGATTAATGGGCTAATTGTTCCAGCTGTACTTTGATAAACTGTCGGGGAGTTTGATTTATAACAAAACATCAGATTTTAGAAACTCTTCAAATGTTTGTGTGTTAAAATCCTCTTTTGTAAAGGAACGAGGAACTAAAGCATGAAAAGACCCTAACCCTAGTATAATCTTCATCATCATCATCATCATCTTCACCCCCTGCCTTTGTCAGACTTACAGAAAGAAGCCAGAGCAGCAGGGTCCAGTGTGAGGAAGCCTCTCAGCGCCATGGAGGCCTTGGCCAGGTTCACCCTGCAGGTGACACACAGCGTCAGTTTGTTTCAGCTCTGTGATTGGTGGGGAGCGGTTCTACAGGCGCAGAGACCCGCTGACCTGTCGAACGCGGACACGGTGCTGATGGCCAGCAGCAGGTAGAGCAGAGACTGAGCCGGGTAGGCCAGCAGGTGGTACTGCTGCAGCAGGTTGGGCAGCGTGGTCATCTGCTCGCCGGCCAACACGTACACAACGATGATGTTCCACACGGCGTAGCCGGCCAGGAAACCATGAGAGAAGAGCCCGATCACCCTGAGCGGGGACGGCGAACGCACCACAGGACGACACACAGACAGGAGTAATCAAACACTGGCTTCTGATTGGCTGGACTGCTGAAACTGAAAACCATGTGTATGTATGATTTAAATCATGTCAGCTGCATGTGACCCGAAAGATGTGTGTCAGTGACTCAGTCCAGCTGCTGGAGGCGACTGGACCGAACGTTAGCCAGCCCCGGCCTGGACGTGGCTGCTGACATCAGGACTGCAGACCACGAACTGGTCCTTCAAGTGAATGGAAGTCAATGCAGTGTGTGTGGGTTTCTGGTTGTGTATGATGTGAGTGTGTGTGCAGACCTGAAGCCACTGTGGACCCTCATGGCGACGTCTCTGGTGGTCCAGATCTGCCTGGGGTCCATGTAGTCATCCATCAGCTCAGAGTGTCGGAGCTGCTCAACCCGGTCTGCCTGGAAACGCCCTGCACACACACACACACACACACACACACACACACACACAGACACACACACACACACACACACACACACAGACACACACACACACACACACACACACACAACCAGACACACACACACACACACACATACACACACAACCAGACACAAACAAAAGTAGAATAAATTAAATTCCCATGGTTGCTCTCAGTGATTGAAGCCTTATATCACAGGACTTGTGTCTTCAGTGACTGCTGGATGTTCATTTGTTCAGGTTCATGTAGATTCAAGTGTTTTCGGTGGTTGTGAGTCGGTGGTTGTGTTTTCAGTGGTTGTGAGTCGGTGGTTGTGATTCGGTGGTCATGAGTCGTGGTCGTGATTCGGTGGTTGTGAGTCGGTGGTTGCGTTTTCGGTGGTTGCGAGTCGGTGGTTGCGTTTTCGGTGGTTGTGATTCGGTGGTTGTGATTCGGTGGGTGTGTTTCTGGTGGTTGTGTTTTTGGTGGTTGTGTAGTCGGTGGTTGTGAGTCGGTGGTTGTGAGTTGGTGGTTGTGTTTCTGGTGGTTGTGTTTTTGGTGGTTGTGTAGTCGGTGGTTGTGAGTCGGTGGTTGTGAGTCGGTGGTTGTGTTTCTGGTGGTTGTGAGTTGGTGGTTGTGTAGTCGGTGGTCGCCTCGTCTTCGTTCGTTCTATCCAGTCAAATGAGATTCACACTCACTGTTTCTCTCCACGAAGACTCGACCAACCGGCTGGCTGTGTCCGTGGGGGGCGGAGAACAGGGAATGCTGGGGGATGGGGGACTGGGCGTCTGCGATGATATCGTCGTCTTCGGCTCCCAGGTCATTGCTGTAGTGCTCCGTGGCCTTCACCTTCCTGCCATGTGAGACGAGAAAGAAGATTTGGTTCAAAGCGACTTTTCAGCCGAGCTGCGTGGAGGTGAGACAGAGACATCGAACAGGCCTGAAGCATCTCAACCATCATGATTCTCATGGAGTCTGCTTCAGACTTCTCCCCATATCATCAGGCCATCACTTCGGTTTCAGATCATGCTCACCTCTTCCTTTTCGTCTTCCTGGTCACAGCCACGGTCATTTCCTCTCCGTCCACGACGGGTTCGTCCACGTCTCCGTTCGGCATGTCGGCGTGTTGCGTGTCCTGATCTGACGTGTGAATAAACAGCACAGCTGAGACACTTTGATGAAACACCGTCTCATGTTGACAGGCAGGACTAAAGACCAGCTGCACCTTTCTGAATGAAGTCTCTGACCCTGGTATGAAATGAATAAAACACAGGGGATCCAGGGATCTGATGGATTTCTCTGCTCTGGAATCTGTTCCTCAGTTTACGTTCTCATTCAATTCTGACGTCTCCATAATGTGTGAGGTTATTTTTGTCTTTATTGGACAGTGACAGGCGAGGGACAGACAGGAATAATGTTCAAAAAAACTCTCATCCTCAAAGATTTCTGTCAAGATTTAAGAGCTGTGGACCGTCACCTGTCTGTCTGTCTGTCTGTACATCAGTCTGTCTGTCTGTCTGACTGTCTGACTGTCTGTCTGACTGTCTGTCTGTCTGTCTGTCTGTCTGTCTGACTGTCTGACTGTCCATCAGTCTGTCTGTCTGACTGTCTGTCTGTCTGTCTGTCTGTCCATCAGTCTGTCTGTCTGTCCGTCTGTTTGTCCATCTGTCTGTCTGTCTGTCCACCAGACTGTCTGACTGTCCGTCTGTCTGTCTGTCTGTCCATCAGTCTGTCTGTCTGTTGGTCCATCAGTCTGTCAGTCTGTCAGTTCTACATTAGCATGTTAGCATTGGCATTGTGAGCCTGTTAGCATGCTGACACATGTAGCTCAGCGTCCAGATGTGCAGAGCAGCGTCAGAGTAGCTGGTTTGGTTGTAGACTGAAATTCACTAGCATGGCTAACGTGCTAACAACAGCGTTCCACTAAATAAGTTGGACCCTGTTTAATCAAACTTCACTGTAATTAAGCTCTGTGACAGTTCTTGGACTCACTGCAGACAGTAAGCATCTTTCTGTGCTGCGATATTTCCTGAGTGAGAGGTCAAAGTTCAATCAGCCTGAACTCTGTGAGGAGTGAAGGAGGAGGGTCAGCTCAACCAGCCACCGGGGCAGCTGTGTGTGCTGGAAGAGACGACGAAGCCGGAGGCACCGGCGGAGGGAGGAAAGTTTACTCCTCCAGCTGATACTCTAACAGCACACACAGGTCTGTCCCAGGTTCTAGCAACAATAACAGTTGGTGCAGTTGTGCTACCGATAGTAGGCGCCCTCTTCTTTTTCTTCTTCTTCTGTGGTGCTGGATCCTGTGGCTCTGGGGTCAAAGGGTCTCTGTTGTCAGACTGGCCCCTGTTGGTCACTTGCTCCATCTCCACCTCCAGCCCCACTGTGAAGAACACGGCAGATGAAGGAGAACAGAACGCGGTGTCGTGGAGCTGCAGTTCCTGGTCGCCTCTTACCTTCCCCCTGCTCCTCGCCATCGTTGACCTCCTTCTTCGGCTTCTTCTTCTTGCTCTTGACGGTTGGCATTTTGGCTTCTCTCTGTAAGAGGATCAACAGTTCAGAATGAACGTTATGTGAATAAAGTCGATCAAGAGGCTCTCTCGGTGTGTAATGAACAATTTCCCTTTTCCAAGTTTTTAATTTAGGATTTTATTTAGGTCGGTTAATTAGCGTTTAACGAGGATGATGGTGGCCGGGCCGTAGCGCCTGTTTGAGATAATTGGATCAGCCTGAGCTTTGAGGACAGGTGGTGGAACAAAGCTTCAGGAAACACAGGGACAACTTTAAGGACTTCTTTGAAGGTTATTTAAAGAGTTCAGCTTTGATATCTGGTCTGAGACGGCTCACTGCAGTTTGTCCGCGTCTGATTTGTACGGTTGTATTTCACGCCGGTGGTCGCCCTCAAGGATTTCTCTGAGAATCTCACTAAAGGATGATACGAATTAGCTCACGGTGTCCACACTGAAACCAAAGCAACCTCAGGTTTGGTTTGAAACAGCAGTTTGTCAGTTTTTCTGTTTTCTTTCATCCGGTTTTTGAAGAAGTGCTCAGGTTAAGTAACATTAGCAACACGCGCTGTAAAAATACTGCAAGTAGAAGCCCTACATTTCAGATTTTACTTCAGTAAAAGTGGAGAAGTTTTAGTATTTAGAGGCAGAGTGAGGATGATTGTCTTTAAAAACAATAACGTGCTCAGTGGGGGCGGGACTAAATAAAACCATAGCGACCGGTTGCCAGGTGGTAAACATGCATCAGGTGTGTGAAAGGATCAAACTTTTGAATGTTTATTGTACCTGAATATTTATTATCACTGCATCGTCATTCTGGGGAGGGGAAACAAACGTCTGGCTTCTTTGACGGCGTGGAGTCCAGGATGCAGCGATGGCGCCCTTTAAAACAGTGTCGAGGGAACTTGTTTTGGTGGAATATTCACATGTGGGGAGGAGAGCCCGGCTAGAGAAAAGAAAAAAGCCGCTAGCTTGTTTAGCTTCATAGCGTTAGCGGCCAGGTCAGAGTGCCCTGTCATTCTTAGCATAGGCTAGCGTGTAGCGTGCTAGCTCACAGGTTGTTGTCATGATGGGGATTTTTAACACACAGGTAGCTGAAGGGCCAGCCTGTCATTGGCCAATGGCAGTAGCTTATACACACAGTCTACATCCAATGATTCAGACGATTGTAGCCATGGCAACGACAGCCCATCGAGTCATTTTCTGGTCCGTACAGCCTCCAGTCACATACGTCCACGTCCTCTGTCTCTCACAGCAGAGGGTCCATGTGAATATTCAGTCTGAACTCTGCAGCCTCAGTGCTACGCTGCTCCTGCTAACTCCTGCTAACTCCCTCCACCTCCCCAGCTGCTCCTCCAGCACTGGCATTGAGCACACACACCAAACTAAACAGCCTCATTTCCACAGAGGAGAACATGAGATGCAGTTAAAACCACCAGAAAAGGCTTGTAAGTTCACCTGGACTTCAGTTTTTCCACCTGTGATCCGCCTCCATGACTGTGTTCGTCATTAGACCCTTTCAATTCATGTGAACACATGTTTTTAGCATTCATGTCACTGCTGGACAGCTTCAGATGTGAGGAGTCGTCATATTTTTAAGGTTTTTGTCTGGATTACTTCTACGACAGGATGTTCTTTAAGAAAATGACAGCAGAGACTGAAGAGACGAGTCCGATCTGTCGATGCATT
>NC_055670.1:26459757-26479757 GCF_017976325.1 Chelmon rostratus | reverse complement strand
ATCTCTAATTAACACACATACATACTCTCCACTTTCACTGTAGACAAAACAAATGTGATTAAGCTGCCGGTCTGTGACGATCAGGGGGAAACTCTTCAGTTTCACGGGCTTCAGAGGCTGAAAACTTCAGTTTTAGTGGCGTTCAAAGCTCTGTGTCAGCCGTCAGGTGCTGCTGAACCTTCACTGAGCTCAGAGGATGAAAGTAACTAAGTACATCTACTCAAGTGATGCACTTAAAGCAGCTATAACTGATATTTTGATAATAAAAATGTCTGAACTAACAGCGTTTGAGTCTCTGGTAGAGAATCATCAGCTGAACCTGCAGTTTCAGGAGCTTTATAGAGACGTTCAGCTCGTTGTTTAACTGCTTCACTTCACTGTTTGATAATGACTTCAACACATCATCTTAAAGGTAGAGACATTAATGTTGTGTTTGAGACATTCAAGAAACACAAAGAGGTGAAATGATCCAAAATTTAAAAGCAAATATCAAAGGAAAAAAATGAAAACGCTTGTTTTTTCTTCCTTCCTCTCTCGGATTCATCTGGTGACCCTGAAGGCCTCGTCAGGTTTGTCATGTTGAAGCATCAGCAGTGCCTTCATCCAGCTGTGAAACAGCTGCAGCACAGTGGACCGTAACACACTGCATCTGTCAGTCTGTAATCTGAGTCTGAGTCTAAGACTGAGTCTGAGCCTGGGTCTGAGTCTGGGTCTGAGTCTAACTCTGAGTCTGAGCCTGGGTCTGAGTCTGAATCTGAGTCTGAATCTAAGCCTGAGTCACACGATCGTACCCTGATACTAACTGAGCTACTAACTGAGCCTGAATCTGAGCCTGAATCTGAGTCTGAATCTGAGCCTGAGCCTGAATCTGAGTCTAACTCTGAGCCTGAATCTGAGCCTGAATCTGAGCCTGAGTCTGAGTCTGAGTCTGAGCCTGAGTCTGAGTCTGAGCCTGAGCCTGAATCTGAGCCTGAATCTGAGTCTGAGTCTGAGCCTGAATCTGAGTCTGAGCTTGAATCTGAGTCTGAGCCTGAATCTGAATGTGAATGTGAGTCTGAGTCTGAATCTTAGTCTGAGCCTGAGCCTGAATCTGAGTCTGAGTCTGAGTCTGAGTCTGAATCTGAGTCTGAGTCTGAATCTGAGTCTGAGTCTGAGTCTGAGCCTGAATCTGAGTCTGAGTCTGAGTCTGAATCTGAATCTGAGTCTGAGTCTGAGTCTGAGTCTGAGCCTGAATCTGAAACTGAGTCTGAATCTGAGTCTGAGTCCTAATCTGAATCTGAGTCTGAGTCTGAGTCTGAGTCTGAGTCTGAGTCTGAATCTGAGTCTGAGCCTGAATCTGAGCCTGAATCTGCGTCTGCGTCTGAGTCTGAATGTAAATGTGAGTCTGAGTCTGAGCCTGAGTCTGAGCCTGAATCTGAATCTGAATCTGAGTCTGAGTCTAAATCTGAATCTGAATCTGAATCTGAAACTGAGTCTGAGTCTGAATCTGAATCTGAAACTGAGTCTGAATCTGAATCTGGCAGGCTCAGCCACTGATAATGAAAAGGACCTTACAGACGAGACTGTGGGCAGATGCTCCATCACTGCAGTGTGGACCTGAACAAACGAACACCTGAAACTGTAGAAACTGAAACATGAAACATTAAAGGAGAGTGAAGCAGATTTCACAGAGCTGACACTGATCCATTTATTTCTGTTCGTCACAGCACAGAAAACGTCGAGCAGTCTGTTGAAGCCAGAATCTAACCTTTATTTAATGGCGTTGACGACAGACCGCCAGAGTCCACTTCCTCCCACAGCCCACATTCATCTACAGAGACTCAATGACACAGTGTAAACGTGTTCAGTGGCTGCTCCTGATGCAGGAAACCATGAACAGCATCCAAACAAGGTCTCGCTTCAGGACAATCTTGAAGACGCTAAAGTGCAGCATTTCACAGAAAACGAGAGAACGTGTTCGATCAGCTGGTTCGGTGCTAGTTAGCACTGTTAGCATTGCTTTTACAATAACTAGTAGGAATGTAGCTAGCCTGCTATCCTGCCAACAGTGACAAATAAAAATAGAACTGAGAGGCCTTTAAACTGTTTGTCACTGAGTTAGCGAGCGCTGCCTTGATTCTGATTGGTTAAATTAAAGAAATATTTTTATCCACTAAAACAGAACACCAGTTTCTGGTCCAGTGTGGAGGATTTAGGGGATCCATTGGCAGAAATGTAATCTTCATAGTTCTGTTTTCAGGAGTTTAGGATCAACAAGAACAACAAGAATCGTTGTGTTTTTGTCATGTAGAGAGGGAGCAGCTCCTCCTCCAAGAGTCCACCAGGTTTCTACAGGGGCCCTGAAGGGACAAACCAAACTCTGCCTCTTGTAGTGTTGTGACGTTCACGAACGAACTGGTTCTTTTGAACAGCTCGTTAACATGAATGATGGGAACTGAGTCGCAGCTGGGAACCGTTCTTTTTTTTTTCCGAGTTGGGGAGGAGGAGCGCTGCCCAGTTGCTCTGTGCTTATTAGGTATGCAAATAGCATCATGCCACCTTGGCGCACTGTGAAAACAGAGTGATATGGCGCCACCCTGTGGAATATTTACAATTAATCCAGATCAGACTTTAAAATCTAATCCACACATGTCAACTAAGGTTATAATCATTATTTCAGAATAATTTAAACTCATATTGGTGGGATATCTAAATTCATTCCTCCCAGTGGTTATTTCCAAGATAAAACGAGTTGAGGCCAGACTGCCTTCTTAAAACGTAATAAATATAAAAATGAGCCATATGAGCCAGTTTTTTGAACGGCTCTTTGAAAGGAACGGCTCGCCAACATCCGGCTCCCTTAAAAGAGCCTTAAATCCCATCTGTAGACTCTTGAGAGAAACCACCACGAAGGGGGGTGAGGAGTGTTCTGCTGGTCGCAATCTGCAAAGTCACCACTAGATGCCACTAAATCCTGCACACAGGACCAGTTTAGCTCTCTCAGTTTCTCCTCTCCTCATCTCCATCATGTTACAACATCCTTTTCCTCCTCCTCTGCTCCACCTCCTCTCACTTGTCTCCACATCTATACCCTCCTTTTCCTCGTCTACTCCTGTTCTCCATCCTCTTTCACCAGTTCTTTGTGTTTCACTCAGTGTTGTCCCCTTTTTTCTGTCAGCTCATAATTCTTCAGTCATCTCTTCTTCCTCTCCTGGCCTCCTCTCCTCCTCCTCTATTCCTCCGCCCGGCTCCAGCTGACAGGTATCCACTGTGGTTCGTCCTGGGCCTCCTGGATGATGGAGCAGAGCTGCATGCAGGCGCCCTGCAGGTCGTCGTTCACCAGCACGCTGTCGAAAAACTGCTTGTACTTCACCTCCATGAGGCGGGACGCCTCCTCCAGCTCCACGAAGTCATCGTCCTGCAGGAGGAGAAACACGAGGCCCTGAATGCCTCCTCTTTCTGATGGTTGTATGGACACTGTGTGAGCTGCTCTTACTGTGAATGCTCTGTTCACGCTGTAGTTGGTGATGATTCGGGCGTCTCTGCGAGTTTGTCTCAGCCTCTCTGGACTCGGAGCTTTGATGAAGATCACGTAGGGCTTCAGTTTCCTCGTCCTCAGCGACGGGATGCTCTGACGACAACAACAAACATATCTGAGATTACAGCATTAATATGAAAATAGTCCCCGACAGATGCAGCATTTCCTCCTGTTTGTCTGATAGAAACATCAATAAGCAGCTGTTTAATTACTGAGAATGTTTGAGGTGTTTTTAAAGATTTCTATTTTTAGTGGGAACCAATGGGCTTGGACCTGAGAGCCACAGACAGGAAGTCAGACGGTATTGAGAGACGGACGAACATGTTGGTTTTTTCCTGTAACATGAGTGTTTTTGTTCATTTTCTTTTTGTCTCATAATAAAAAGCTGAGCTTCCTGCTGCAGCTGCGACAGTTTGAACAGATTAAACATCAGTCCGCCGGACGTCTCCTGACCGGCAGCGGTCAAACACAAACATGTTCGAGACGACGACTTCAGTTTAATTTTGATTTTAACAATTAAGACTTTTTAAATTCAATGAATTTTAAGACCTGTGTGTTACTGTCCACTGCAGGAAGGTGCGTGACCACGAGATCGACACAATGAGACTCACATGTGGTTCAACATCAACGATGCACATCCGACCTCGTTTTAACACCTCGTCAATAGCATCAGTGCTGGTCCCATACAGGTGGCCCCTGCACTCCCCATACTCCACAAACCTGAACACACGCACGCACACACACACACACACACGCACACACACACACACGCACGCACACACACACACACACACACAAGGGTAGAAACACAGTTCAGATAACAGTAAAAGTTAGATAATAATGAAATTATGATCTTAATCTCACGTCATACAAAAACCTGAACAAACCAGCAGAAGAGAGGAGCCCACCTGTGGTTACAGACCATGTACTCAAACAGCTCTTTGGTGACAAAGTGGTACTCCCTTCCCGTCTGCTCCCCTGCTCTGATTGGACGAGTGGTGTCTGCAGGAACAGGGCGAGAGCCAATCAAAACTAGTGTGTAATTATTCACACGGCACTCAAATGCTGCAGGTCGGCAACCTTTCGTTAGGTATTTGATTAAATGTAGACGTGAGGTGATCAAAAGCAGCGGATGTCAATCACACACTCCCACTTCCTGTGCAGACAGGAAGTCAAAAGGACAAAATAGCAAAGTAAGAGCACATCCATGTTGCTGAAATGCATCAGGTCAATATGTTTTTCTAAAAATGCTTTAAATGAGAGAACAGCTAGGCCAGCTGTGTTCGTGTGATCGCTGTGTTTTTAGCCACGTTAGCAGAGTGTTGATCTGACGCTTTGATCCAGACTGAACTCAGCAGCTGCTGGACGATTGTGATAAATGTGGTTCAGACGTTCATGTTCCCCTCGCTGTTCATCTGGCGCCACCATCAGGCGCCTCAACCTCAGATTAATAAACTAAAATCACTAAACTTCCCCCTTTAGTTTCTCCTTTGAAGGAACAGTTTGACATTTTGTAAGCTTATTCGCTTTCTTGGTTCCACTCTCATGTCAGAAAGCTGGAGCTTAGCTTAGCATAAAGACTGGAAACAGGTAGCCTGGCTCTGGCCGAGGGTAATGAAATCCACCCCTGAAACTCTTATATCTGGTTTGTTTCATCTGTTATCCAGACAGTCATCTTTGGACGGAGCCAGGCTAGCTGTTTCCCCCTGTTTCCAGTCTTTATGCTAAGCTAAGATAACCTACTGCTGGTGCAGGGTAATGTCTAAACAACGTGAGCATCAGTCTTCTCATTTAACTCTCAGCAAGAAAGTGAATAAAATCCCAAAATGAAGGCTTGTTAAAATCATCTTCACACTGCGTGATAGTATAGACACACATGGCCAGTTTATTAGGTACAGCTAGCTAAAACTAGTGCAGTCTAATATCTCTCTCTCTATATGATTAGTTTACATAAGTAAATAATATCATAAATAATGCTCATTATTACACCTAATGCTTTGGTATATGATCAAATACCTGAAGAATGACATTCAGCCTCAGCTGGACTGGTGTTTACTGCTAATTAGCTAATGTTAGCATGCTAAACTAAGATGGAGAAGACCTGCAAAACACTGGCATGTTAGCATTGTCATAGTTAGCATGTTAACATGCTGTTGTTAGCATTTGAGTTGTTAACTGCAGACTCTTGATAATGTTTGTGTGTAAACTAAAAGGAAGTATTTTATAGAATCTAAAAATCTGTCTTTTGTTGTTGTTGCTTTGCTTTTTTCCTTCAATTCAAACTTCAAACTTTACTAAAAACAAACGTTAAAACGTGGACTCAGTTATTGTTGATTTTTCTTCCTGCCTACATTTCAGAAATCTTATCTAAACCATGTGGAGACACTTGAAAGCAGCGTGTTGGAGGGCACATACGAGGTACGGGTCCCTGGAAGGTCGCAGGGTTCAGTTTGATGAGTCTTTTCCTCAGTTCATTAACTCCAACTCCTGAAGCACCTGTCCAGAGGTAAAAACAGACAGGTGAGGAGACAGAGGAGAGAGAGTATTCATCTAAATGATACAGAAACAAGGATTCTCAGAGACAGTTGGGTTTTTTTTTAGCATTTCTCTTGCTCAGCTCAGCACAGAAACAGAAGGATGAAGGAAGATCTCCACCTTGATTTGATGAACTCAGACTGAGGATGCCTCATTTTCGCTTCTGATAAACTTTATTGACATTAACATAAGAAACAAGTTAGGAAGGAAACTGAACGGCCACAGGCAGGAATACTCCAGCAACAAAAGCCTGATTCAGTGTTCGTATGGACACATGGCCCCTGCAGGTGTCACTGTAGCTACAGAACCAGCTGACAAAGCTAACGTTAGCATGCTAATGTCTGACCCGGTTAGAGGTAATCTGGAGAACAGTCGACATCTGAGCTGAAACCTGATACCTTCTGAGTACGTCAGTGACTGGTCTGACAGAAGTTAGAAGAAGTAGTTTTGGAGAACTCAGGAAGGAGCTGATGAGACAGTAACTGAAACATTCCTCTCTCACCGATGAGGATGATGAGGCGATGGTTCTCCTGCGGGGGGCGCTGGTATAAAGCCACCTCCTCGTAGGGGGTGGACAGAGCGTTGCAGTTGGGTGAGCAGGAGGTGCAGGACTGTCGCCTCCTCCTGTAGGACGTCCTCCTCCAGAGACGGAAGCTTCGACGGAAACCAGCTGATGAGAGTGAAGAGCAGAATGTTCATTCGTTCACTGTATCTTCCAGCAGGAACAGTGTTCCTGAGTCAGTGGACGTGTATGGACGGAGGACTTTGAGCTCGAGTTTAGATTTAGGCCCTCTGGTGTCAGGTGCGGCTGATGAACACCTCCAGTAACTTTTGGCTTCCTCAGTCTCAGCCTGAACAGAACTGTGTTAATGATAGTGTAGCGAACATTTCAGTGAAACGCTCAACTTGGGTTTCTTTTAGAAACCAAAGTTGTTTGTTCCATCCATCCATCATCTATACACCGCTGAATCCTTTGCAGGGTCACGGGGGGGCTGGAGCCTATCCCAGCCATCTCTCGGGCGAATGCAGGGGACACCCCGGGCAGGTCGCCAGCCTACCACAGGGCTACATGTATAGACATACAACCACACACCACTCATTCACACCTACGGACAATTTAGAGTTATCAATTCAACTCCACACAGAACCAGGGATCTTCTAGCTGTGAGGCGACGCTGCTAACCACCGAGCCACCATGCAGCTTGTTTGTTCCACTTATTTCTTATTTAGTTAAGTTCATTATTGTGTTCATCAACTCACTAAGCATCGATAAATCATGCATGATTAGCTGCGTCGCTGTGTAAACTGACTGGCTGTTCCTTACCCAGATAGATTCCATCAGTAATATCAGAGTCGGCCTCATCTAAAGGAAGAAAACATTAAAACTGAGTCAGTCACATGTTCACTTAATCTGGTTTATATTTTATGGAAAATATCAAATGTCCAGTGAAAACTAATCAAACAAAGAAGTCAATTGAACAACACATTGTTAGGGTTAGGGTTTCCTTTTTATCTATTTACTGTCATAAAACATTTGCTGAAAGGAAAACTGTTTTCATATTTATAAACAAGGAGGTGTTTTTTTATTTCAGTGTGGTCCAGCAGAGGGCAGCACAGAGCTGCATCTGTCCTGTCGTCAGTTCCTCCAAAAAGACTTTTTTCCTCTAAACTTCTCACGTTTCATTTCAGCTGTTCAAACGATCAATATTTCACTAAAAATCAAAGATGAGGGAAAAGTCCAGAAACTGAAAACAGGTTTGTGTATCATAAATCATCTGACGACCCCTCAGTCTGATCTGGTGACCCTCTGGAGGGGCCCGACCCCTCAGTTAGGCATCGCTGGACTAAACTAGCTGACTGTATATGAAGTAGCTCCACCTGGCAGAGATATTCCACACTTTGCATATAAAACTGAATTTTAGAAAACAGCACAAAGAATCCAAACAGATTAACATGCATCTCAAACATGAACCTACCAAAATGAATTTCTTCCAGCTCTGGACAAAAGAGAAAGACAGACGTCATGTCCACTGATGGATTTGGACTAGTTTCAGTATATTTATCACTGTGTCAGATGTGTTTTACCTGTTACGCGACGTTTGTCGTCAGCAGGTGTTCGATCGTCCTCTGCAACAGACAGAAAAAGGCACTTTTTAAAGTGAAAACTGGACTCGTCACAGCCAGACTTCAGTGTGGGAAAAAGGCCAAAAGGTTTCATGTTGTGTGAAGAAAAGTGTGAAGATTTAAGTCTGGGAAAGGAAGTGACCACACTGTACACTGTGCTGACTTGACTTTGTTTTATCAGCTTGATGCTTAAAAGCTGAAAAATCTAGAATAATTTGTTCAACTACAACTAACAAAACCCGGATTATAAAGAGTGAACACTAAGATTTAACTGCTAGCCCTGCACAGTCACATGATTCAAGTTTAATGCGAAAGAAAACTAAACTAAACTACTGGATCGAATGACTAAAAGCTGCCACACCCACCGTTATCAGCCAGGTTCACTGAGGGTTAACAGAGAGAAAAGAAAGGCTGTTAGAAGTGACGGCTTGTCAACAGCCCAGGTGCTACTGAGTGATCAGAAAAATATTACAGGAATCCTACAGGAATCATACAGGAATTTTACAGGAACATTACAGGCGGCAGTGTGTCTATATGATCCTCTTGCTCTTCATGTTGCGACGTGTCTCTTTTATGATGAAAGCGACTCTACTCTATAGAGTACACAGGCTGCAACACAGTACAGAACTGACGTTTCTGGTGTATATTTAGAGAATATTATCGATCCAAGATGAAAGGTTACGAGTGGATCTGCTGCTTTGGCACTGAGACCACTGATGTTTCAGAGTCACGGTCGGGGTCATAGATTCAAACCTCGGTCAGATAAAGGATCATTGAGTCACATAGACCAGACTAACATATTCAATTAAACGAGCCCTCTGCTCCTCAACGCCGTCTGCTACCACGGGATGGAGAGGGGGGCCAGCAGCTGAACGAGGAGATGGAACCCCCCCTCAAGTCGCCCACTGCATGCACTTGCATGAACATCTGTTATTGTGGACTGATTTTCATCATTTTCAAGATGACTTCTGTCCATAATGGACCACCATTAACATGCACTGTTCCACTTCTAAAAGACAGTAAATAAATGAATAAACTGCATTTATTCTGCCTGTCTGCAGATCAATCGCAGTGCCAACTGTACATGTGTGGGTGCACAGATAACGATGAGTCCTCACAGGGTCTGATGCAGGTATGGCCTTGTAATGGCTGACACCACCACTGTTCCCTCTGTTTACTGCAGGGAGAGAACAAGATGAAGGATGAAAGACAGAACATTTGAACTGCAGCTACAACTTGTTTTTCACACACACGAAGAACCAAAAACAACACATAAAAGATAACTTATGACACAGATAATACACACATTTTTGTGTGTAAAGGCTACATCGTGTGTAACTGTATACCTTCCTTCTAATTAAAAGTTTTAATCTCAAAGATTTTCAGCTACAAGTGTCTATTAGTCATGATCACTGAATGAGGTAACAATGGTGACTGAGCCTGTGGCCCACTGATGGAAGTATTGCAATATTTATATATTTGCAGTATTGCAAACTGGGTGTCTGTGACCATATTCCTGAAAAAAATGCTGGATTAAGTTACTGCTAATGTAAACCAAACATTTCCTACTGATGCACCTTCACATTAAAAGCATTTAACAAGCAAAGCAAAAGGTGAGCTTTATTGTGAAGTAGTCACAGGAAATGCTAAGTGTTTGTCTGTGACCTGTGCAGTGACCGCTATCGTTCATTAAAAATGTGTCTACACAACAAGACAGCAGGTCATGGTTGTGATTTTCTGACAGCAGATCAGTGAGCTGATAGGAGAAGAGCTGCAGGCTGCACACCTCCAACTTCTCAGCCAGGTAACAACAAGTTCACTGTCCTGCTGTCTGCAGACTCCTGCGGTGCAGCATTGAATCAGACCACAGAATGATGGGAAAAGGCCAGTTACTGACTCATTTCTTATTAATACAACATTTTTTTGTTTTGCTGCCTTGAGAATTCTCGGCCTGTAATGTTGAACCACATTTGCTGTTACCGGCAGTAACTACAGGAGTCGCCAAATCAAACAGGTTCCCGATTATTACTTCAAGTTTTCTGTGTGTGTACTGTAGAGGACGCTAAAGCTGCATTTCATTTCCTGTGTTGTATGATTACAATAAAGTTGACCCTTGAACCCTAAAATGCACATTTCATAAATAACTAACTAACATGGTAACTAAAATAACTAACATAGTTTGTAAAGTGTGTTATATCTGTATTAAATTTGCTCCTTTAAGGTTCCGAGTGAACGCAGCCTTTGAGGTCTTCAGGATGTGTGGGGGTCACCTCTTCAGCATGCTGGCTGAGGGAATCAGACCAGCGCAGGACACAGCGCAGGGCAGCTTCCTGGCCTGCCACCACTGCCCGTCCGACTGGTCCACCACCTCCAGCAGGTCTCCTCTGCTGAACGCCATTCCTGCATCCGGACAGGGGATGGAGGAGTCCTGGTGGGGGCAGTAGTCCACCATTGCCCTCATATACACCTGACAGACAGAGATCAGGGAAAAGAATGGAAGGAAATGTCTAAATGGCAATATAAACATCCACGAAACAATAAGGACATTCAATCACAGACACACACACACACACACACACACACACAGTTGCCTGGTTGCTATATTTTGAGGGTGTAGTAGAGAGACAGATTCTTGTTGGGTGGGTGTTTCTTACCGACTTCAGGCTGCTGCTGCTGCTCTGAGCTGCGTTTGGAATGACTTTAAACAGGATCGTTCCGTGGGAATTGATCTGACAGGAAGAAAATCGTGCATTAATTGTTTGCCATCATTATTTATAAAGTGATTTTTATTCATTTTATTTTTCTCTCACGTGACCCACCAGTATCTGGATGACCTGTTCTGGCTCCAGACCCACCACAGGGTTTCCATTCACCTCCACTAACAGATCACCAGGATGGAGGAGTCCTGGAACGCACACAGTCTCACTCACTTTAATACATCATTTGGATTGTTGGTGTTGTGCTTTACATCATGTGCTGTCTGCAAATGTTAACATTAACACATATGCATGCATAGCTACATGAGTTTTATCTCACCACTGCGGTCAGCCAGTCCTCCATGGATCACCCTGGCGATGTAGATCTCTCCTGTCTCCTCATCCCTCCTTATAGTCGCCCCCTGACAGACAGACAGTTAGCCCAACAACCATCAGTAGCTACAGTAGCAGTAACAAGCAGCTTTTAGTATAACTCTGTATAAATACAGGAGAAAAAACATTGTGAAGATACAGATGGAGGACAGGATGAAGCTGATGACAGAAGCTCTTAAAGCAGAAGCTGATATATAACAGCCAACAGGCGGAACACACTGGTAATGGACCATCTCAGGTTTATGTCTAGTCTAAAACTTTGTCATCGACCATACACGGCCACCATACACAGCTGACCGGATTGTCCGAAGTTCTGCAGGAGGTCGGTCATAAACCAAAGTATTCCTGCAGATTAAACATTTCTGAGCGAAACATGAATGTCTGTACGAAGTTTTATCACAATCCATCAATCAGTGACTGAGATATTTCAGCTTGAGCTAAACTGGTGGAGCTACCGACTTGTAGACATGGATTTTGCATGGATTTTGAAAATATTCTGCATACAATTTCACAAACGCTAGTTTGTGTGACACATTAAAGTTGTTGCTTACTGGAAATATTAATTTGTGACAAATGGCTGTTAGCACAGTAGCAAAGTACCATGATAGTACTGAGACAGCCCTCATTAGGGAGTGTAGTGACAGGCCAATTCATCTAGAAACTGATCAGAGCTTCTTCTATTGGATCCTAGTGCTGCCTCTCACACAGGTGACCATATAATACAATACTTCTACACAGACCCAAACACCGGCTTGGACTCATTAACATTATAATTGGATGAAGTGATGCATCTGACATGGGGCCTACTTGTGTACTGTATATGTATATGGTATATGGAGTTCCCCACAGCTCAGTTCTTGGGCTTCATTTGTTTAACCTTTACATACTTCCATTAAAAAGTTTTCCACTGATTTAGCATCACAGTTCTATAACACTGTCATATTCATGATGGACGTTTAAAGTACAGATCTAAATCAATACAGCAGAACCAGAGATATTTTTTACTGAGTACATTTTTCTTCCTCGTGAATACATTCGCGACTACTAACTAACTTCAACACCTGGAAACACACTGAGGTGGAAAATCACTGGATTTTGCATTCTTTATGCAGATGACACCCAAATTTACCTTTCTCTAGACAAATGAAGATAATTGTCACCGATAACTGTTATCGCTCAGACTAACACGCTATTGGACTGAATGGCTGACAACAGAAACTGCAGAGGATGTAAGAGAGATGATGATGATGATGGTCACAGTTTGAAGGATAGCAGTATGAATGTTGTTTGAGAAAATGTAATGTGTCTGTACCTTTAAATATTTTGCTTTTCCCCATCATGTGACAAATCCAGAGATGAAAAAACAACTTAAACGTGTTGTCCAAAAATTGATATCAGTCTGCATTTGGAACATGGTTAAACATAAGGCTTTGTTCCTTAGACTAGAGTAGAAGCTGGGATCCAAATACTGATGTAAATCTATGTCAACGTTTTCAGTCTGAGATCTACATCTTAGGTTGAAAAAGTTAAAGAACTAAAGCTATTTTAGTCAGTGTCAAAGTCTATTTTGAAAGCCAAAGCGGACAAGGGGAGGAGACAGTGTGTTTTCAGCCTACTTCTTCTTCTTCCTGGTTGTCAAGCATCCTGTGCTGTCTTGTTGGTCCTCCAGAGAAGCTCTCGAGACTGAGCCATTGTTGAGCCTCACCTGTCCGTTACTACCGCAGCCACTCGCCCTCTGGGTGGCACCAAAGCTCACCACTGTCTTTTTAGAGGCTCCATTCGTTTGTTTTGGACTCAGAGATATCGCAAAGCCGTCTGCGCAAGAACTGACAGACGTGGACGAAGAGGAGGAGCAAGAAGAAGAGGAGGACGAGACGTGGTGTGGGTATGGTGTGGGAGGTTTGCGGACCACTTTTGGAGAAATTGAGGAGACCCTCGGAGGCGGTGGGGGAGGCGTGTGCTGTTTTGGCCTTCGTGGGGGTGACGACTCAGGGTGTTTACTGGCCACAATGAGCCCCTGGAGCTTGTCAACCACCTCTGCCAGCAGGTTGAGCGCCTGGGCGTTCTCCTCCACGCTGTCTGTGATCATCTCTGTTGCTGCCTTCATCTTCTGGCCAAGATGGCGAACATCCTGAGTGCCATGTTCAATGCTGCTGGCCACCGTCTGAACAGTGGACCTGAGCTCGTCCACGCTGCGCTGTTTGGTGAGCTCTGGATGCCGAAGATGTTGACCGAGTCTTGGTTGCAACTGCTCATTTAGTGTCTGTTTCGGTTGGTTCTGGCATCCATTGTGACGAGGAGAGGTAGAGTAGTGGATCATCAAGGGACTTAGAGGCTCTTCCAGGCATTTGTCATGAGATCCAGTTTGACAGAGATGTTGCCTGCCAGGGGTGGGGAGAGTGCTAACCCCCTGCTGCCGAGTGGAGTGACGAGTCGCAGGACTAGACGGTGCCGTGTGGGCTCTAAGAAGGTTCACCCCAGAACAAGAGGGGCTCCTGCCAGGTGTAGGGATATTCCTCGAGTGTCCCCCTGTGGCCCCCTTTCTGTATAAGGCGGGGGAGTTGGGAAAGCTGTAAGCTGGGACTGGAGGAGGAGGGTAGGCATAGTCATCACTGCACCCACCAGCAGAGGCACCGTCTTGATGAAGACAAGACAAAAAAATTGGCAAAATTACTGATATTGGACAAGTGAAATACACTGTTGATAAAGAACAGCAATGCAAAAAGTGTGTGACTGATGAAGACGAAGGTGAAAAAGACAGATGAAGATGATGAAAAAACACATCGTTTTTGACTTGGTGAGGATTTAGAGGTTGATGAAGAAGTTCATGAGTTAAACACGATGGAGAAGCTGATAGATGAGCTGGTTGTGGAACCAAGAGATGGACCACATGATGCACCGTGTTACTGGGCCGGCGTTCATCGAGCATCTCAGGACAGGAAACACGAGGAAAAGAACTTTTTCATTTAGGAAATCAGACTGAATGAAAGAAAAGATGATTGGTGATTGCGTGGAGTGTCTGTCTTCCTGCCTTCCTCCCCTTACCATTGCAGGGGGCAGGACTAAAGACAGAGGGAGCTGATTGGTTGAGCCCTTTCTTCTGAAGCTCTGCAGTTTGTGGGCACAAACAGGAACTTCCTGTTGACTCATAGCGGGGGAGGAAGGGGTGTGACTGCCCTCCTCTGGGGAGGGTCAAAGGCCTGGCTTCACTTTCAGTCGCTCTGAGCTCCTCCCTCGACTGCGCCCTCCTCGCGGGGACGAGGCGTTCCAACGTGAAGCGACGAAGGCTGCTCCAACGGCTACGAACCGCTACTCCTCTGTCTGCTACAACTCCTCCACGCACATCTCCATTCTTGACGAACAAAAGATAAGAAACTGAAATCTTCATGGTTTAAAAAGGAAGATCTTTTCTCATAACTTACAGTTAATTAATTGGCTAATTGGTACAGTGGTTAGTTTGTGGAATTCTCAGGATTAAGTTAAGATCAAGTTGTCAACGCTGTCTCCTAGAAACGACGTCTGTACTTCGACTTTGTCGCATTTTGTGGGATAATTTTATCCTGCTGCCTGGATTATGTTCAAAGGCTTGTTTTTGTTTCTTAGAGCAGGAAGTTCTACTTTATATCCCACACACCAGCAAAAGAGAAAAAGCAGGACTTTGAGACTGGAGACGAGAGTTCACATCCTGAGTCCCTTCAGTCAGTTTGAGGACATCCGCTCGTTTGCTTACGAGCTGAGAGTCTCATGTCTGTACATTAATATAAAGCTACATCCAGCACCTGGTTAGCTTATCTTAACAAAAAGACTGGAAACAGTAGGAAACAGATAGCATGTCTCTGCCCAAAGGTGCCGCTAAAGCTCATCAACTAACATGGTATATCTCATTTTTTAATCTATGCAAAAAACCAAAGTGTAAAAATGACAATTTGCAGGTTATGTGCTGCTGTTTCCTTGTCCTCGCTCCATAGAGTTGCCAGGCAACCAGCAGAGACTCCAGGAACATGGCTGAGAAACAGTCTGACACATCACCTGACGTCGTGTTTCTACGCTTTGGGTTTGACACAGAAGCAAAATGTCGAAGAACACAAATTTCACAAAATCTGGAACTACTCCTTGAAGGTGAGGTCAGGGAAAGATCGAGGTTTCACTTTCGCAAAGTCGTTTGTAGACTCAGTGGAATCAACAGATGTCTTTGATCGTGTCTGATCATGCAGCAGCCAGAGATTCAGCCCAGAGACACTGACAGTGACGAGCTACACCAGCCCACTGACTGCACCAATCACAGCAGGGTAGGCTCACCTCTCTGCCAATCAAAGCTTATCTGTGACAAGTGACACAACAATCACGCACATTCTAGTCAAACGAAACTAAACTGTCGAATAAGACTCTGATGAAATCGCCTCACCAGCGGCTGGTTGTTCTTCACCAGACAAACGATCCTCATTGCCTCCTCATCCTCCGGTAGCTCGTCAGGCAGAGGGGGTAAAACAGGACCGTAGTCAAACTGGGCTACGCTGTCGTGGGATGACAGGAGGGCCTGAGAGACAGGTGGAGACAGGGACGGGTACAGGTGTTACAACTCAGCATCAAATATGCAAGAGCTCCTGAATGAGTCTGCAGACCTGGATGTGTGGTGAGCTGAGGAGGCTGCAGAGCTCTCGAGCTTCAGTCGAGGGACGGTGGACCTTCTGTATTGCAGCCATGATCTGATGGACAGACAGACGGACACTCAGACAGCAACACAGATGCTAAGACTCACAAACACCACATCAGATTCAGACTGCGCAGCTTCTGCTTTCCCGGTCTGACCTACTGATCTGGTTCGATCCTGGTGAATCTCAGCACCATCAGATGAAGATGATGCAATAATACAATACCAGCAGGTGGTGCTGGTGTGGAGCTTCAAGAATTCATTCCTTTCAAGCAGTTTCAGGTGTGAGCGTGTGTGTGTGTGTGTGTGTGTAGGTGTGTGTGCATGTGTGTGTGTGTCAACCTCATGTGAGAGTCCTGAGGCGTAAGGCAGAATGGGGCTGGGTGTCAACCTCTGGAACTGCAACAGGCCCTCATAAATCTGGGGACAGAACAGGAAATGACATCAGAGCTGATGTGCACATGGTGTGTGTGTTTTTGTGTGTCAGGAGAGTCGAGTTGTACCTTCAGCAGAGCGTGAAGCCACGGCGCCCTCAGCAGTTCATGTAGAAGCTCAGCACCGTTAACGTTCCTGTGCACAGCTTGACCAACATCCTCCACCACACTGGACAGCACCGCACTGACACCTGTACACACACACACACACACACACACACACACAGACACACACACACACACACAGACACACACACACACACACACACACACAGACACACACACAAACAGACACACAGTTCAGTTCAGTTCCTTTTGGATGTGAGGCGAAACGTCTTCTAGAACTACAAACAAGTCCAGTCGCCCTTTGGAAAAACCTTAGAAGTACCATGACATGATGTGACTATTACACAGTGTTAGTAGCTAGCATGCTAACCCTAGCTTGTTGATGTGACTGTAACAGTGTTAGCAGTTAGCATGCTAACCATTGTGTGTAGATGTGACTATGACAGGGCTAGCAGTTAGCATGCTAACCTAGCATGTTGATGTGACTATCACAGGGTTAGCAGTTAG
Organism: Chelmon rostratus; assembly: GCF_017976325.1. Classification (NCBI taxonomy): domain Eukaryota; kingdom Metazoa; phylum Chordata; class Actinopteri; order Chaetodontiformes; family Chaetodontidae; genus Chelmon; species Chelmon rostratus. Next base: position 26,462,834 of record NC_055670.1, on the reverse strand, counting down.
CATGGTAACCTACCATGTTGATGTGACATCAACAGCATTTGCAGCTAGCATACATACATTTGCTTGTTGAAGTGACTATAACAACAGTGTTAGCATGCTAACCCTAGCTTGTTAATATGACTATAACAGTATCAACAGTCAGTATGCTAAACATACTGTGTTGATATGACCCTGACACGGTTAGCAGTTAGCATGCTAACCCTAGCTTGGTAAAATGGCTATGACAGTGTTAATAGTTAGCATATTAACCATTCTGTGTAGATGTGACTATAACAGGGTTAGCAGTTAGCATACTAACCCTATCTTGGTGACATGACTATAACAGTGTTAGCAGTTAGCATAATAACCATTGTGTGTAGATGTGACAATAACAGGGTTAGCAGTTAGCATACTAACCCTTGCTTGTTGATGTGACTATAACAGTGTTAGCAGTTAGCATATTAACCATTGTGTGTAGATGTGACTATAACAGTGTTAGCAGTTAGCATATTAACCATTGTGTGTAGATGTGACTATAACAGTGTTAGCAGTTAGCATACTAACCCTTGCTTGTTGATGTGACTATGACAACACTGTTCCAGTTAACTTTTAGATAAACGTTGGTAGTCAGCTTAAAGCATGTGTCTGCCTAGAGATGATAAACCCTTTTTATTCTGCTAACAGCAGCTAGCGCCATCCTCAGGTCAAAATAATAATAATTATCTACCAAACATTTGTCACGAGTCAGCAGTGTTTGTTTTCGTTGTGTCATAAAGCCACAAGCTGCTGACTTGACTGAATCTTTCTCTTGATTTGCTGGGCAGGATTAAGATTTAATCAAACTGTGCTGTGACGAGGTTAACGCATCAAAGATTTGATGAGACCAATGATGTCAGTGGTGCAATGTAACTAAGTACATTTACTCAATTACTGCTCTGAAAGTTTACATTCAAGGTCCTAGTACTTTGAGTATTTATTTTCCTTTATACATCTACTCTACAACTTAGATTCAAATACTGTACTTTGTAACATCCACTTTAATGCAGCAGTAACATTAATTCACAAACATCAGATATAATAGAAAAACACTGACAGGAACATTTTACTGCAACATGAGTGATCATACTTTCACTTCAGTAAGGTTTTGAATGCAGTACTTTTTCTGTAGTGGAGTATTTTCACAGTGTTGTATTAGTACTTTTACTACAGAAAAGAATCCACCACTGCTCTTACTGCAGTTATGTTATGCAGCATTCCAGCTGTGACTCCTCTCAAACAGAGAGATTCATTAACATAAATCTAGATCAAATATGATGAACGTCGCCACCACAGAGCGAAAGAAGTCGCTGAAGCATCGCAGATTCCGACATGCAGGAGAATAAATCCAGTTTTAACAGTCTGTGAACTCACAGCAGATGTTTGAAGTTTCTCCTGAGCAGAAGGCAGACATGTTTGGGCCAGACAGGATTAACGTTAGTGAGGAGCTCTGACCCCGCTGACACACACTAATTCCATCTGAATGAGGGTTTAGATACGATTAAACTGAAATTAAGACCAGGTCTGGATTTAGGCTCCACTTCAGAGTTCAGACTCAGTTTAAGTTAGACAATAAACAGTGAATGTAGTCAGTGAAGGTCACGTATACGAGCGTGTGTGTGTGTGTGTGTGTGTGTGTGCGCTTCTCACCGTCCTCCATAGCTTGTCTCATGGTGATCGTTCAGACTGTTGGAAGAAAAAAGGCTCGTTCCGCTGAAAATAAATGAAAACCAACGTTCAGAGCGTGTTGAAGGTTCAGAGGCACAAAATGAGGCAACAGCTCGTTAAAACTTCAAACACCGAACGACCGACTTTTACCAACTGATCCCAAAGTCATTACTTTAAAATGTGAAGCTCAGTGTGAAACGCTGTGCCTTCGCCATGCTTTAATACACGATGAGATGACTCCCTTCAGCTTTAAGGTCTCAGACTTCATCATCATCATCATCCAAACCACTCGTTCTAAACCGACGTTCAATGAACAGGAAGTCCAGCAGAGTTCAGACCGCGCTGGAGACGTGCAACATGTGATCGTATGTTATGCTCTAACATGTATGTTATTGTCATCGTGGTGTAAATCTGAGTTATTAGTGCTCTAATGCTACTGTGTCAGAAAACTGCTGTGGTATCCCCTGTGCAGTAATTAGAGTAAGTACTGTGACTAAATACAGATCTTATGTACTTGTGCTTGAATACTTTACTAGTATTTGATATTAGTGACTAGTTACTTCATAGATTTAGATTATTAATAGAACTTTGAACCAAACAATGAGTCATGATGTGTTCTGATTGGGTCACTCAGCAGTAACTATCAGCTGCAGCATTAAAGTGATGAACACATGAAAGCATCAGGGATCAGAACCCAATAAGATATATATCATTCTATTATTATTCTGTTTAATGTGTACTTTTACTTTTGGTACTTTAGGTATATATTGATGCTTGTACTTGATTGATTCAGATGTTTAATTCAGGACTTTTTCTTCTAACAGAGTATTTCTACACTGTAGTATTCCTACTTTTACTGAAGGTCAGAGTACCTCCTCCAGCTCTGCCACTGTGACAGTTTTGGCTCGTATTTGTGTTATTTTGGTACTTCCTGTTCCAGCAGCAGCAGGTTGCTATTTGTGGTCCATCTGCTCTTTAGCTTCTTATCTTGGCTCAACGTCCGTTTCCACGCACAGCTTCCGTTAAAAGACGTGAAAGTCACAAAATATCAGCTGAGCTCACGCAGCCGAGTCACAGCTCAGCTTCTGTTTCTGCTGCCGTCAAACTCTGAAGCACTTCAGCTCGACTTTAACCACGACTGTGTGACTGCTGGCTGAAATGTTTGGGCGTTAGCGCTCAGTGATGCTGCTGATGGGGAAGAGATTCAGGTTGATTTTAAAGCTTTGATTTTCCCTCAACACAGGACTGAACTGAAGTCTTAACTATGAAGTTATTTCATGGCCGGCACGTCGTGTTTTTTCTCGGTTTAGTTGGTCAGGGGTGTGGAAGGTCACCTGTGTGAAGGGTCACCTGTGTGAAGCGTCACCTGTGTGAAGGGTCACCTGTGTGAAGCA
>NC_055670.1:26347257-26454757 GCF_017976325.1 Chelmon rostratus | reverse complement strand
GCTCGTCAGCAGGATGTTCACGGAGAAAACGCAGAAAGGCGTTAACCAAGAGAAGAGCACCAGCTCGGAGATCCTCTTCCTCGTCATCACGGAGCTGTACCGCAGCGGCCGGCATATGGCCAGGTACCGGTCGTAAGCCATGACCGCAAGAATGGACGTGTCGCTGCAAACAAACGAGTACATGACGAACGCCTGACAAAGACATCCGCCGTAAGAGATGACCTGAGCCGACGACAGGAGGTCAGCGAGGAACTTCGGGTAGAAACCCGTCGTCCCGTAAAGTGCATTGATGCAGCAGACGCATAACAAAATGTACATGGGCTCGTGCAGGTTTTCATCCAAGACAATGGTCACGATGAGTGAGACATTCACCAGCAGAATGACGCTGTAACACAGCAGAGACAGACAGAAGATGGTGATCCTGTGATTCAGCGTCTCATTGAAGGCTGCCAAATGAAAAACTCTCACTGTGGAAACATTAGAAACCTGATCCATCCTGTCAGGAAAACGTCTGCGAGGAGCCACAGGAGGCACATTCCAGCTACGTCTGAAGTGAGCGACGATGTGGTGAGACTGCGATGAAGAGCTGAAGTGCTGCTGCAGTCCCTCAGCAGCGTCCATTAATATCCAGTCAGACTGTTGATCACGTGTCTCAGCAGCCGAACTGCAATCACTGACTTCCTGTTGTTCTTCAGCACCAGCAAGCACCTGTGTCTCTCACCTGTGTCTCTACTTCCTGTCTCTGCGTCTGTGGCCGCTCTGCGGCCTTATAGTGAGTGTCAGGGACACAGCAAAAAGGCAAGAGGACAAAGGTGTAAAAAAGGAACTTTTCTTTAATAAACTGATAAACCAGAAACAAAGTAATTCACGTAACTTAACTTGAAAAGTGAGCAACCAAAAAAACAGGGCTCAAACTCAAAAGGGGGGTCAATTAAACAGTGCAAAAACTATAAACTTCAACTTAACATAATCAAAAAGACCTGCCACAAATGACACACCAGGGGGCTATATAGACATGGACTAGTCCTAGACAGACACACGGGGGGCCACACCAACATTAAATCTAAGACCTCCGACTATTTAAAGATACTCAAACTGATAAACAACGACAAAGCAAAACATATGATAAACAAAGAACTAATCAGCTGACAGCAACACAAGAAACAACAAAGACATTTTAAACCAATTAACCCTCCCTCTTCCTTCTCCCTCGTGGTTCCTTCCACTTCCTGTTGATCGCCCTTAAAAGGCAACTTCTTCCATTTTTCCAGCCTTTAACCCGAGGAGCTCAGGAAACAAAAAGGTAAGTATTACTTAATAAAAATCTGTTTTAACTAAATTGTGTGCCACCAAATAGAAACTGACAGGAAAAATAAAGTGTATTGTATGAACTCAAAAGATTATTTGTTGTGTCATTACTTGAAACGTTTGTGTAAAATTTGATAAATACAAAGAAACACTAACACTGATGGGCAGCAGCTGATGCGGCGCCACAGTGAGGAAACCTCAGCTTAGTTTCCAGCTTGGCTTCGGTTCGGTTGAGGCACAGAAATAATCTGGTCAGAGTTCAGAAATATTGTGGTTTCAGTCATTTACAGGCCTGAGATCTCTCAGGAAGCTGCACGAGCCACTCTTTGTCACTCTTTGTTAACTTTCCACCAGGTTTTGTGGCAAATGATCAACTAAATAAAATGATGACACTGAACTGAACAGTGTGTGATGAATGGAAATTAACGGTTACGATAAATTCATAGTTTTTCATAGAGAAGAATGGAAGTCAAAGGTGTCCTGTGGACGTCTGGACACTTTTTACTGCAGTGGAGGATTTTTTTTAATGAACCGGTTTAATGAGTGAATGAACAGTCAGGTGGCACCGTCCTGCCAATGGTTTCGCACTGTTCCACTGGTCTACAGGTGGCAGCAAAGAGCGCAGGTTCAAAACTGTTCCAAAAGTCAATGTTGCTAATGTTTTAAGATGAAAGAAGCATCACCAGCTGAAGCTGCAGCTCCTCTCAGCTTTACATGGTTTTATAGTCATTTCAGCTCATTGTTTTTCTGTCCAGACACAACCTCACTGTTCCGGTTCACTCTCAGCGCTCTCATGGTGTCCATGAGCTTCAGAGATGATGAAGATGTAAAACCTGCTGTTATGGTTGTGAAATCTTTGGTCTCAGAGCCGCAGGCTTATGCTGCGTTTGTTTCAGGCTGGAGCCGGAGCGGGGCGGTGCTGATCACCTGGCGGAGAGCGCTGAGATGCACCTGTCCCCGACTGGCGAGTCACCGGCTGTCTTGACCTCCACCTCTGGCTCCGCCTAGTGGAGCATTCATCACTCTATTCCTGCCTACTCTGATGGGCTGGAGACACACCTGTTCCTGATCCTGGAGTAACTGATTGCAGCTGCGGCGAGGAGTGGCCTGTTCATCCTTCTCTCCGCTATTTAAGAAGCCCGCTGACCACGACTCGACGCCGGATCGTAAAAGCTCATCAGTTAGTCTGTCTGTTGGTTGTTCAATCATAGATTATCTTGCTGAAAAGGAATACGCTCTAACTCTGGTTTTTGTGCTCTAGACACCCTCCTCGCTGCCTGGTCTCATCTGCCATACCGCAACCTGTTCTTGGCAACCTTGGTTGGTATTGTGTTCAGTTCTTGGCTCGTCCTGCCAATAAACCTAGTGATTATAGTGTTTTGGTTTTTGTTGGACAAAGTCTCTTTCATTCGTTATCCCTCCATGTAGTTTTCCCCACTAGACCGTTAGAGGTCTGTGTTGGTTTTCAGTTGTTGTGATTTTCGGTTTAGTATTGTCTTTTCCCGTCCGTTAGAGGGCGCTAGTAGTTTGTGTCTATTTAGTTTTTCCTGTGCCCTGTCTGCACAGCGTTTTCTGTTATTAATAAACTTATTTTGCCAAACTTGCGTCTGCCGTGTCCGAGTCTGCACCTGAGCCTCTGAACCCCGAAACGTGACACCGGCCCTTTATAAACTCTGGGCTCGTTGCCGGATTATTCCCTGTGTCAGTGCCTCTCACCTCGCTCTCGCGGGATCACCTGTCTCTCGCCTCACTCCTGTTTTGTTCCACGAGTTTTTGGTTTGTGTATTTTCTCGTTATTTATAAGTTTTTCCGGAAACAGTGATTTTTAGTTCCTTCATTAATTTGTCACTTTGTTATGGCTTGAGCTTTCTGTTGGTACTTTGCCCCTCGTGGCCTCTCTTAGTTGTTACTTTGTTTATTTTCAACAAAGGGACACAAAATCTTCTTTCCAAAAATCAGTTTTTCGTCTCTGCATCCGGGTCCTGGACATCCGCCGAGAGGTGCCCGAGCTGCCCACAGTAGATGGACCTCCCCTCCCTCGTTTGGCTTTGTCGCTCCTCCAGAGAAAGACGATGCGTAGCAGCTTCATGGACTCCACCCTTTCCCCAGGGGGCACTGTGGCTCTAGCTTCAGTGTGAACCAGAAGGACTGCCTCCAGTGGTCAGGAGGCTTCCTCACAGAACAGGCTCTTTCATTTCTTTCCTCATTAAGTCTATTATTAATCTTGATGGTCAGAGCAACCAGGACAGCAAAGTCAGATGGCAGTTAAAAGAGCAGCAAGCAGCCGAGTCACTGCTACAGTTTTCTATCCCAGGTGGTCCTGGTTCAGGACGATGAATGGAAAGACTTACTGGATTTGCATACTTGGGAGCATCTGGATCTGGGCTTTGATGTCATAATGCATCACGACAGCTAGAAAGACATCCTGTCTGACACGAAGCTCGCAGACCCAACGATCAGCAGTGTGAAGAGCTGACCGAAGCTCACAGGACACGGCTCAACAGGTGGTCACAAACAGGAAGTGAATCTGAATCAGAAACAACTTCAATCTCTCTTCTCCAACCCCAAAAAACTCTTTTGTATCTTCTCGACCCTCGTTGATCCACCTGCTGCCCCACCTCCCTTTTACCGAGAGAGTTAACTACTAAACTACTGAAGAGAGCGAAGACACCCAGCATCAGTCAGAAGAGGAGATCAGGTCAAGAGTAAGCAAGGGTAAGAGGGGGGAGTATGGGAAGAAACTGGAGGAGAAGCTGCCCCAGGACAACGCCCAAGACGTGTGGAGAGGACTGAAGAACGTCTCTGGATTTGGACAGAGTGCCAGAGGGACAGCTGATGGAGACAAGCGCTGGGCGGATGAATTAAACTGTTACTTCAACAGATTTGATTCTCCCCCCACCCCCTCTGCCCCCCTTCCTGCTCTCCCCTTTTCACACGTCTCCAGCCCAGAGGGCACTTCCCCCCTCCCCAGACCACCTTCACCTGCCCCCTGCTCCTCCACCCTCTGTACTGTTCCCTACACCAGCCCCCCTCCGCCCCCACCCTCTGCAGCACATCCCAGTCCCCCCCTCAGTCCCCCCTCTCCATTACATCAGAACAGGTGAGGAGAGAGCTGAGGCGACTGAAGCAGAGGAAATCTGCAGGACCAGACGGCATCAGCCCCAGGCTGCTGAGGACCTGTGCAGACCAGCTCTGTGAGGACAACCTGAGCCTCAGCCTGGAGAAGGTCCCTGTCCTGTGGAAGACCTCCTGTTTGATCCTGGTTCCTAAAACAACACATGTCAAGGAACTACAGACCTGCCGCCCTGACCTCCCACCTCATGAAGACCATGGAGAGGTTCCTCCTCAGCCACCACCGCTCTGCGGTGAGCTCCACCCTGGACCCTGCAGTTTGCCTACAGGCCCAACATCGGCTGCGCTGTGAGGGTTATGTTCTTTGACTTCTGCAGCGCTTTCAACACCATCAGACCGGCACTGCTGAGGGGGAAGCTGGCGGACGCGAGAGTGGATGGACATCTTGCTGCCTGGACCATCGACTACCTCACTGACCACCCACAGTACGTATGAATGTGCAGCTGTGAGTCAGAGCTGGTAGTCTGCAGCATGGGAGCACCCCAGGGCACCGTCCTCTCACCTTTCCTCTTCCACCATCTACACCTTCAACACAGACAGCTGCCGTCTTCAAAAGTTCTTCTCATCGTGGGCTGTGTGTCAGAGGGGAACGAGCTGGAGTACCGTCAGTCATTATGGACTTTGTGGACTGGTGTGAGCGCAATCACCTGTGCTTGATTTTTTCTGACTCTGTGGCAGCCTCTGCTATCCTCTGCGCTGTCCTCTGCTGGGCCCGGAACAGCACAGAGCGGGACAGGAAGAGACTAAACCAGCTGGTCAGGAGGGCCGGCTGTGTCCTGGGCTGCCCACTGGACTCTGTGGAGGAGGGGGGTGAGAGGAGGCTGTCGGCCAAGCTCACAGCCATCATGGACAACAGTTCACACCCACTGCACCGGACTGTAGAGGAGCTGAGCAGCTCCTTCAGTGGCTGACTGAAACCCCCCCAGTGCAGGAAGGAGCGCTACCACAGGTCCTTCATTCCCCCCGCTGTCAGACTGTACAACTCCACTGTGTAGTTATTATGTGCAATAACCTCTGTTCCTCTCTGATTACAAACATCCAAACATCCAAATCCACCACTGCTGGACAAAAGACACTTTAAACTTTTACAGTTGTGATTTATTGCTCCGTTTGTTCTTATTTGCACCCGCCGTGTGTTCTGAAGAGCTTCTGTAAGAGTGATTTTCTCCACTGTGAGATTAATAAAGTCTTATCTAATCTAACACCTGGTCAGGGAGGGGGTTAAAGCAGGAAACAAACGTTGGACAAACGCATCAAAACTATTAAATAACATGTAGAATTCTGTGTTATCGGCCTCTTCAGCCCTCTATCTCCTCTCGCCTTGTTCAGTCTATTACTCACACACCCACAGTTTTAGACATACTCTGTTTTTGCCCTTTTATTAACAAGACGGTAATACAGAATATCAGTGGTTATTGTTGTTTGTGCTTCTTGTTGTACTTCATGAACTCTGGTGGCTGCAGACGGTTACAGTCAGTCCAGTTTCTCACTCTCACGTTTTCTGGTTCATACAAACATCAGTGAGAGAAAACTCAAACGCATTCCAGACTGAAGAATAATTGTGCTTTCTTCACATGTATCATATGTATTTTTGTGCTTTTGGTCATATTAAACTCAGCGGATCAGACAGCGTTGACGCAAAAGGAACCCTGACAACGTTTTGTTTCTTGTGTCACGACTCGACACACAGTCAGACACCTCATACAGAACGTACGCAACAAAATGCTCTCATACTCCAGGTCTGTCTGATGGGCTGCTTCTCATTCTGATGCATCTGATCTGCAGCTACTTTCCTTTTCCATGCAGACGTTCTGTTGACCTGACGAGTTAACGGCAGGTTGATGACCAGTTTATCACCAGTTAACGGCAGGTTGATGACCAGTTTATCACCAGTTAATGGCAGGTTGATGACCATGTAATCACCAGTTAATGGCAGGTTGATGACCAGTTTATCACCAGTTAACGGCAGGTTGATGACCATGTAATCACCAGTTAATGGCTGGTTAACTGGGCACAGCTGGTGCAGTTGGGGACAAAAGTCTGTAATTAAAAAACAGATGATTTTTGGGGTTACATACTGTCCCCTAAAGTGACCTAGGTTTGTGTGTGTGTGTGTGTGTTTGTGTGCATCATCTATTCCTTACGATGTGGGGACATACATCTGTTTTCACAGTCACATTGTGAGGACTCGCCTTCTTTATGGGGACAAAGTTTTAGGTTGAAGATTTGGGTTAAGCTCATGGTAAGAGTTAGGCACAAACTCTGTGTGTGTGTGTGTGTGTGTGTGTGTGTCAGAGGAATGAAAAAAGATATTTCCAATTAGCATGATGCAATGTCCTTAGCTGGCACCAACATGCAGCCCACAGCTGATGTAAGGACGCTGTAATGAGCGTCATTCATGTCCTCTGCTGCGACCCCCCCTGTGTCACCTCCACCTACTGAACAACAGGTCCGGCCCCGGCAGACAGGCCTGACTGCAGCCAGTCAGGAAACAGCTAATTATGACCCAGTGGCCACAGTGCGCCGCCTCAGGGGACCCAACATGTTGGATTACTGCAAACACTCTGTGCCTCTCGGCAACAAAACAACTTCAGCTGCTGGTGTAACAAGGATCAAAGTCAAATGAAGCAATTATCACAATAATTACGTTTGAGGCGGTCAGCAGGTCATTATCTCTTCTGTCCTTTGAGAGCAATTAAACACATGAAAACATCACCTCCAGCCGCTGAACACCAACAAGCTTTTTTTTTCCCCACAGGACCTAAACTGGTCTGAAGTTGACCTCAGACTCATCGGGGGGGCAACAGATGACGTTAACCAGAGGGTGACAACCTGTGACACATGCACGCAAAGCCATGTTCAGAGGCAATGTGAGAAAGCAAATTCTTCACTACAATACTCATATGTCACGATCTTAAGTTTTACATTAGTGCAGTCTCATACAGTTACACATAGCTAGATTAGATTAGATTAGATTAGATTGCTTGATTAAATAGATTAAACCTGTATGATGGATTATTGTTGATGTGATGATATTTTGAATCTTCTGAAACTTCTTCGTGTGGAGCAGTCCTTGAGCTGCTGTCCTGCAGGCGCTGTGACCAGAAGCCACCTGCAAAGAGGAGACCAGGCAGCCCCAGTCCGTACGCAATAAGACCAACACATCCAGCCGGTCTGAAAAGACCAGCCGGAGTTCAGTTTGTTTACCAGAGCAGACCAAACATGTGGTCTGTCCAAAGGAAAACCTCAAAGACAGTCTGATGAAGCCGAGTACACCGAGAGGACAGACTCACACCATGCCTATAAAGGCACATCTAAAACACTGTGTCGGGCAGCCAGCCATTCACAGCCTGAACACATGAAGGAGTCTTCAACAGTGCAGAGGTTTCACTGCTGAATAGACACCGTCATATCCAGGATCAAAGATCTGCTTCTGTTCATAAGAACTGTTGAGAGACGCAGCACACTGCTGAACTGACATGCACCGGCGTTCAGCTCATCTCACCTGGTGATTGTTGCAAGATAAAAGAGTAAGTGTGCTGTTTGAGGCCTGTGAACGGCACCAATGAAGAGAGGACGGCACTTTCACTGAGTAGAAAAATACTACGCCTTATATAAAAGTCCTATCTTAAAATATTACTAAAGTGAAAGCAAGTAAGAGCAGTCAGGAAATGTCAACCATGCAAAGCGCGTCATAAACCCTCCGTACTGTGTCATTGTTTCGTTTCACAGCGTGAAAAGAACATGCTGCCATCCCGCTGTCGCCGTGGTTACACTTTCAAAATAAAGCTTCCTGAGAAACATTTCAGGTGATGGTCTCGGTTTAGATTACGACACCCAGACCGTTATTTTCTTTATGTACATGTTTCTTTTTGTATTTCTTCTATCTTACAGCATTAGTGTGTATCAAGTTTTTATTATGGGATGAAAGAATTGGCTCTGGTTCTGATGATAAGGGCTCAGCACGCCCTCTGCTGGCAATCCGCAGGACTGGTTTTGGGTTGTGTGTAACAACAAAATTCTTTTCATTCTGGATCAATCAGCTGATTATTTCCTCCATTAATCGATCGATCGTTCGGTTTGGAAACATTGTGAAAATAGTGAGAAATGTGGTGACGATGAGGCCAAAGTGACGCCTTCACAGTGTTCATCGTGAGTCTTCATTCAGATCATTCACATCATTCAGATTATTCAGAGGACTAATGAACTCATCCTTTCTTCATATAATTGTGTGTAAACAGCTGTCAGATAAATGTAGTGGAATAAAAAGTAATATATTCCCTAGGAGATGTGGTAGAAGTTGTATAATCGTAATATTGAGTATAAGGAGAAAGTTGAACTTCCTGTGGTGCTGCAGGAAGTCCATCCACTGCTGCTCTGTTTTGATGACGGAGTTTACTGGACGCCTGTGTGAGGTCCTGGGAGGATGTGGATGCCAGAAACCTGCAGGCCTCGACCCTCGAGGGGGAAGCTGGTTGTGTGATATCTGAGTTGGAGTCGGTGAGATACGTGAATGACACCAAAGTGAACTCTCTGTCTGTGAAAACCTACAGGATGATGGACCTGAATCTTATTGTGGTTCTGAGTGTCTGATCAAATGTTCATTTCTTCAATCTGTTCCTCACAAGTGGCTAAAAAAAGGAGACTGAAACATGATGGAAAGTAAACTGACCTTCACGTCTACAGTCGGTGGACAGTTTCAATAGTTTTCTCCTGAACTTCATGAATCTGTGGTACAATGTTCCGTACAGATTTATTTTCCCAGGCTATAAACCAGCTGTTCATTTACTTAAGTTATTAATGCACTAAGTACAAATTTGAGGTACTTGAGTTTTTCTAATTTATGCACCTTTATACTTGTGTTCCACTACAGTTCAGAGGGAAATATTATGTTTTACTTCACTGCATTTATTTAAGTGCTGGATTATTGAAAACAGATTAATTTATCAAATGTGATGCTTTGAATTAAATTACCAAACAGAAAATGAAACAGTTACAATTAGCTTCAGCTTTACCAGCTCCAGCAGTCACATGCTGCTTACATGTTGTGTATTAGAGTCGTATCAGCAGCACTCATCACACTGACATGAGGTTTTTTCTGTGTCGACTACTTTTACTTTACTAACATTTTCAGTGCAGAAGCATCTGAATAATTCCTCCACATCTCAAATGAAAAGATACAGTCATCAAACAGTATATTACAAGTTATAACGGCGTAAAATTTGATGTAGTAGTGCACGAACACTGGTTACAATGAGAAACTCAAGCAAGATGTTTATATGTTTGACTTTAAAATTTGACTTTAAACTCTGGGTTTTCTCAAAGTTTCTGTGTTTTTATGGTGTGTAAAATAATGTAATTCCTTCTGTGCAAATAATTTTATTTGTTTAAATTCCACATTGCATAATCTGCAACAACAAAAGAAAGAAGACAGATGATCAACACAAGGTGCAAAGCAAATACTCCAAAAATGCACACACATTTTATGATAAATTATATATATATACACAAACTTTTGTTCCTCGTGCCTGAACTATGGAAATGCATTTGACCAACTTATAACTGAAGATATGACATTTGGAGGACTTTTGAAGCAGTTTAGTTGAAAACAAACGTCTGTGGTCGGCCGTGAATGTGTGGAGGTTTGTTGTCCTGGACCGGAATCATTATCACAGTCGGCCCTGAATGTTTCTGACATGGACGTCATATAAATGTCTAAAATGAAAGCTGCTGACACTCTGCACACTGAATTAGTACTAAAAACAATTTAATTAAAGGCAAAATGAGAAGGATTTTCCTGAAAACATTTCTAGACTCATTCAAAAGTAATTGCTAACAATCATCACTTCTAGAAGTGTGTGCAGTGTCGACCTGCAGAGACCCTCTGTCTGCCTGGAAAACATCAGCATGCAGGATGTCTGGGATGTCTCTTGCATCCAAGAGGAAACTACAAAAATGGCGGATGCAGCATGGAAAGAAAAAAAAATGCAAACTAGCAGAGTGATCATGAAACGAACTAAGCTCGTTCCAAATCGAGAGTGAATCAGGGAACGGCTTCGACCAGGAGCCACCTTAAAGTTGTGTTCACAAACTGCCGCCTACAAATCCTGCTCATTCTGCCTTTAAACACGTCACGAAAACCACATCGCTGCATTGTCATTACAGATGAAACAACAGTAAACAGTGTTGATCTGTCAGCGTGACCACACAGAACAACCTCCTGAGGTGTTTAGAGATTTCCTTCATTTTTAGTCCGTATATGATTGGATTAAAGAGAGGGTGATACAAAATCACTTGTAAAGTCATTATTAAACGTGCAGTTTTTGGAAAACCTGCTTCCAGTCGAACGATGATCACATCGTAAGTAATAAAACAGGAAAAGTTCATTAAAACCATCAAGTGAGGTAAACAGGTCTGTGCAGCTTTTCTCCTCACTTCTCTGCAACTTTTGTAGGATATTACAAATATCCTGGTGTATGTGAAGAGGATGAAGAGCACAGGGAGAAGTGCCATATTTAGCAAAATGACCACACCATAGACAGATAGTGCTTCTATGTGCACACAATAAAGATCGAAAAGTGAATTGTTACAAAAAATGCCCTTCAGAGTAAAGCCACAGAGTTTTATATTGACAGTAAGTGAACCTGCCACGGCAATCTCACAAGCAGGCATGAGCCAAGCTAAAACCAGCAAGACACTGGTTGTTGTTTTCTTCATGATAGCTGGATATTGCAGAGGTTTACAGATGGACACGTACCTGTCGTAAGACATGGCTGCCAACAGTAAGAACTCTGAGTAGACCAGGGTGTAATATGTAAGACCCTGAAAGAGACAGGCTGAATAAGATATGATCTGCTTCTCCGATAAAAAGTCAATCAGCAGCTTCGGGTAGATCGCAGTGCTGTAAAGAACAGAGTTGACTGACAGAGCCGCGATGAAAATGTACATCGGCTCATGGAGGTTTTGGTGAATGCAGATCAGACACGTCACAGTAGAGTTAGAGCAGATGATCAGAACATATACCGTAAACATGATCACGAAGTAGAGATACCTGTATTTGTGCACTTCCACATGTCCATCAAGAGTTATATATGTTACATTGAATTCATCCTCCATCAAGGTTCTCAAAAGCAAAATGTTAATCAATAAAGCAGACAGATCATGTGAGAGACCCTGAAACGATGATGAACAGGTGAAGACCGAAGACTGCAGGGACGTATCACCTGTGCTGAACAGGTTTATACCTTCACAGATACCGAGTCAAGTCTTTGTCCGTGGAATGTTTTTATCGGACTGCTTCAACCCTCCGTGGATCTCATTAAACTCTCCGCCAACATGGAAACAACTTCAGAAAACTCCAGAGCCCTGAGCCCGTCACTGCTGCTCGACCTCTCGACAAACATCACATTTGTCTGTGTCTCATTAGCTGCATGGTATGTCATCCTTCTGGGGGCGCTGCTCTGCTGACGGCTCCCGCTGCTGTGATGCAGATATGTTTGTTGGATTTTTTACCTTTTATGCAGTTTAACCTTTGAAGTATTTAAATATGCTTAAGCTAACTGTCCTGAGTCGGTAAGGCACTAGTGGCGATCTGTTTGGAACTTTTTCTCCTGGCCCTGCTCTTTGAGTTCCTGGTTCTAGCACACCCAAACCAACCGTACACATGATACAACAGCCGACCATCAGGTATGTGAAGACATGGTCAGAGGGACTGTTTTGACACCACCCAATGGGAAGTGTTGTGCAGTCCTCACAGGGAGGACATTGACAGTTTGACAACATGCATCACAGACTACATTAACTTCTGTGTGGACAACACTGTGCCGACCAAAAAGGTGTTTCCTAAACAACAAACCCTGGGTGTCCCCTGAACTGAAAACCCTACTGAACGAGAAGAAAAGGGTTTTTAAGTCTGGGGATGGAACTGAGTTGAAGAGGGTGCAGAGGGAGCTGAAAAGAGAGATCAGGAGAGTTAAGGAGAGCTACAGGAGGAAGCTGGAGGAGCGCCTGCTGGGGTACAACACCAGAGAGGTTTGGAGGGGCCTGAAAACCATCTCAGACCACAGCAGTGACAAGAAGGGGGCCCAGGGGCCCAAAATCTGGAGACTGGGAATGGGCAAATGAGCTGAACCTGTTTTTTTTTAACAGGTTTGATTCTACCCCTGTTCCCTCCCCCATCCAGAGCCCAGACCAGATGGTGTTACCTCTCTGCACACCCTTTCTCCCCCCAGGGGCATCCCTGACACCAGCAGCTCCATCCTCACGCCACCTCACCCCCCTCCAATCCACATCACAGACTACGGACCCAGCCCCCCACCACACCCAACAGGAGCCACCCCCCTGTCCCCCACCCGGCCTCTACATAACAGCTG
Source organism: Chelmon rostratus (assembly GCF_017976325.1). NCBI lineage: Eukaryota > Metazoa > Chordata > Actinopteri > Chaetodontiformes > Chaetodontidae > Chelmon > Chelmon rostratus. The sequence goes on along the minus strand of NC_055670.1, from coordinate 26,441,945 downwards.
ATCAGGTGAGGAAGGAGCTCAGGAGGATGAGGGCGAGGAAGGCTACTGGCCCTGATGGCATCAGCTCCAGGCTGATCAGGTACTCTGCAGATCAGCTCTGGGGGGTCGTTCAGCACATCTTCAACATGAGACTCAGTCTGGAGAGAGTTCCTGCCCTGTGGGAAACTTCCTGTGTGGTTCCAGTGCCAAAGACTGTGCATCCCAGGGAGCCCAACCACTTCAGGTCTGTAGCCTTTACTTCCCACCTGATGAAGACTCTGGAGAGGATTATACTCAACCATCTTCGTCACCAGGTGAGCAGCGAGCTGGACCCCCTACAGTTAGCGTCCTGGCATTGGTGTGGAAGACGCCATCATCTACCTGCTCCATCGATCTCTTTCCCACCTGGAGAGCACGGGGAGCCCAGTGAGGATCATGTTCTTTGACTTCTCCAGTGCTTTTAACACGATCCAGCCATCACTGCTGAGGGGGGGCTGCAAAGTGCCGGAGTCGACTGTCACCTGACTGCAGGGACCATCGACTACCTCACCAACAGACCACAGTATGTGAGGCTTCAGGACTGTGTGTCAGATGTGGTAGTTTGCAGCACCGGGGCTCCTCAGGGTACTGTCCTCTCTCCTTTCCTCTTCACCCTCTACACATCAGACTTCAGACACAACACAACCAGCTGCACCTCCAGAAGTTCTCTGATGAAACAGCCATCGTTGGACGTGTATCACAGAGGAACGATTTGGAATACAGGGAAGTCATCGCTAACTTTGTCAACTGGTGTGGACTAAACCACCTGCACATCAACGCCAGCAAGACCAAGGAGATGGTGATTGACTTCTGCAGGAAAGCACCACAGATTACACCGGTGTGCATCCAGGGTCTGGACATTGAGGTCGCGCAGGAGTACAAATACCTGGGTGTACACCTCAACAATAAACTGGACTGGTCCACGAACACTGATGGCAATGGAGCAGAAGACCAAGGAACATGATATGCCAGATCCTATTTCAGACAAATCAAAAGGCCCTCTTCATGACCTTCCTGAACTCTTATAGGCGTATGGCTTCCTTCATCAGTTGGGTCCACCAGCTGAATCTTAGCTTGCCACCATGACAGGCACCAGTGGACTTCTGGTCACATCTCTAAGTAGCCGCCCCGGCTATGGAGGCTTTGAACATGGCCTTTTGCGAGTGGTGGACTCCACCAGGGACATAGACAGTCCACTCAGTGGACTCAGAACTGCATTGTTTTGCAGATGATGTAGCTCCGCTGCCATTATCAGGCTACCCAGTGTGCAATGAGGTAGTTTCATGCAGAGTATTTGTGCCATAGAGCTCAGTCATTGAACATCTTTGAACCACACTGCTGCACTGAACACACACACTGTAGTTTATTCTGACTCAGTCCTACACACACCGTCCTGCTGCAGGAACACTCACTGCAGCACACAGTCCTTGCTGTTTGAGTAGTGTTTGCTAAAAACTACACTTTGAAATGAAACTCTACATTTGTTGTATTTTTTAAGGATCTATCAAAGCAGTTGAAGGATGAAGCTCAGATCCACTGCAGAGTTTTCTAGAAGATAAAGTCTCTATGAGCTTCTCCTGAAAATATATTCAGCTTTCAGAGAAGCCCACAAAGGAGTCCAGAACTGCACCGAGGTATTTAAAGTTTTCTGCAATTTCAACATGTTGGCCATCAGATGAAGTTGTTTCTGCTTTTAGATCTTGTTTTGTGCAGATTATTAATTCTTTGTCTTGACCCCAGATTTCTGGCTAATATGACACCGTGTTTGAAGGGACTTAGTGTGGACTAGACTAAAAAAGGTTTGTTTTCTGGAGGAGGTCTTAAAGGCAATGTCAACATAAAATGCTTCTGATTCATCATACATTTGTTGGCATAAAGAAAGCATCTCAGAGGGCAAAGACCACAGCCCGGCGGGCAGCTTGTACTCACAGTGAGCACGTCCGACATACCTGCCCTGATGCAGACCCTCTGTAGTCGGCAGGAAAGACGGTCTCTGATCTAGAGACCGAGACCGGTGCTGATGTTCAGAATGTGTGTCTTCATTGAATAGCTGAGCTAACATCCACTAACAGACAATGTCTGCAGAATCAGGTCCAGCATGTCAGACATGTTCTCACTTAAATAAATACTCTGTTTGGTTGAGGCGGGGGGTGGCGCCTGGGTGGAGCGTGCAGGAGGACGAGGACTCGTCCATTCAGATGACTGACTTTGTGTCTATCAACACGACATGTATTTGGATGTGTCCATAACGTCAATAAAGAGTGAAAAACAAGAAAAAACAGCACGAAGCAGCTGCAGTCTGCGAACATTAAGGGGGTCCATGCTCCAGTACAGCAGGTGAAACCAGGCTTTTGGTTTCAGGCCTCCAGGATTTCCCAAAGTCGGTCACATGTCACTGTCTCTTTTGGTAAAGAGTTTAATGAGATCCACAGAGGGTGAAGCAATCTGATAAGAACATTTCACAAACACACACTGAGCACTTTCTAGAACACATAAGCACATATTAACTGCCAGTCAGGTGACTGAATGAAAAACTCATTCAAAGACTAACTATGAATCAGCCTTTAAGGCGAGCCTTCTGCACTTTGGTTTGTTTGTAACGTCGTCTGTTTCGTGCATTAATGCGCCTTTCTGACAATCTCAATGAATGAAGAATTAAATTTAACATATATAACTCTTAGTGGGTATGTAGAAGTGGACACGTTCAGATATGTTTATTTCGTGGTTATTTTCATCATATATATTCTAATCATTTGCTGTAATTCCACCATTATATGCCTCATTGTGATTCACAGAAACCTCCATGAGCCGATGTACGTTTTCATTGCAGCTTTGCTCCTCAACTCTGTTCTTTACAGCCTGAATATCTACCCGAAGCTGCTGATTGACTTTTTATCTGAGAAGCAGATCATATCTTATTCAGCCTGTCTCTTTCAGTTTTTTTTATTTTACACCTTAGGTGGTTCAGAGTTCTTGCTGTTGGCAGCCATGGCCTATGACAGGTACGTGTCCATCTGTAAACCTCTGCAATATCCGACTATCATGAGGAAAACAAGCATCGGGATTTTCTTGCTGTTATCTTGGCTCGTGCCTGCTTGTCTGGTCGCGGGGGCGGCCGCTTGGAGCGCGAATATGAAACTCTGTAGCTTCACTTTGAGAGCAATATTTTGCAACAACTCCATTTACAAACTTCACTGTGTGAGCTCACGAGCCCTTTCCATGTATGGTATCATTATTTTGCTCAATATTGCATTTTTTCCTTTGCTCTACATAGTTTTTACGTACACAAAGATACTCATAATATGCTATCGAAGCTGTGGAGATGTGAGGAAAAAGGCTGCACAGACCTGTTTACCTCACCTGATGGTTTTAATCAGCTTCTCATTGTTGTGTTCATATGATATTATTATACTTCGCCTGGAATCAGACATTCCAAAAACGGCACGTTTAATAATGACTTTACAGGTGATTTTGTATCATCCTCTCTTCAATCCAATCATATACGGGCTGAAAATGAAAGACATTTCTAAACACCTCCAGAGGTTGTTGTGTTCAGTCTGATCTGTTGTATTAACATTAATCATTATTAATGATTTCTTCTCAGAAATGTTTTGCTTTGTTTCTCTTAAAATGTGTCTTTTCAATTAGCCAAAACGAATATTGTTGCTGTTAATAACGTTCATACGAGAACCATCGTCTGGTCGTACTGATGAAGTTTATAATGGCCACAGAGGGAAGATGAACTCTTTAAATGTTGAAAAGTGAAAACTTAAAGATAATTAATGCTCATGCTTAATGTTTGAACTCTGAAGTCTTGAACAAAGACGTTCACTGAGTTTCACAGGTTTTTCTCTTGTAATTTGTTAACATATGGAATTCAAACGAATAAAATATCTTTAGTAGCATGATATTGGTGCTGACGTCTTCTGTTCCACGCCGCTGATAAAAGAGCAGAATAAACACAGTTAATCAGGATTCTTCAGCCTCAGTTCATGAACATGAATATGAAAATGTGTGTTTGATCTGATGAACATGGTCAGAACTGGACTGGACAAGTAGGATCCCAAAGAGTTTTTATGATTTATGAAACTTTCATGGGTTTTGATGACTCCTGGTTCATGGTTCTCTTTCTGGTGGAGCTCAAACTGTTGCTGATGGCTTGAAGTCAAGTCCCAGCGTGTAATAGATCAATATTGGGCACCATGATGTGGACTTTAGGAATAAATGATTGAAATGACAGAGGGGCTGAAAGGACTGGTTATAGTGGGGTTTTACAGGGTAACCACGACGATTAACTACACCACTGGCATCAACCAGTTTCTACCTGACCGGTTTACTTTAGACCAGTGCTTCTCAATTATTTTCTGTTATGCCCCCCCAGGAAGAAGGAAACATTTCGCGCCCCCCCACTCTCTGCCGCGATTATAAATAGTATCATTTGTCTATAAAATTGTTATAAGTACACCTCTGCATAACATAGTATCCTTATTCATTTAAAGAAAACAAAAAAGAGAAATATAGATTAACTTATCACAAATAATAACTTCATTAACATTGCTTTTTAGTCTGTAACAGAAAAGATTTAAAGTCTTTCTGACATATTTACAGAAAAGTAGATCCTCACACATTGTAATGCAAAACGTTTGTCTTTGAGTTTATCTACCAGCTGTTCTTGAAGATCGTTCGTTTATCCGTCTGGCGACAGTATCATTGGACAGAGGGATAGTTTTTATTTTTGCAGCACTTGCATCATCCAGCATGACAGAGAACATGTCTAATGCTGCAGGCAGTATCAGCTCCTCTGCTATGGTGGGGGTGTGGGGTAACAGCACTCACTGGTTTACTGAAGCAGCATTCACAAACCGGGATGACTGCTTGTAATATTCGGCATGTTTTCGCTGAAAAAACTCAAGATGTAACGTCTTTAAGTGACGCCTTAATTTATTTGGCTTCATGCTGTCTGCTGCCAACGTGTTTAGACACAACAGACACACCGGTCTTTCCTCATCTCCCACCGTCGTCACAGTGAAGCCAAGCGCTAAATACGCTTCGTCATATCGCCTCACTTAGCTTGATGGTGACATTCGTGTCTCTCATTATCTCCGTCTTTCTTTTCATCCCTTTTCCATGGTGTCTCTCTCTGTTTCCTGCACTTCGTACCTCCCGCTCTGATCTGTGTGTGCGCATGTCCATGAAAAACAAAACAAAACATACACATTAGAGCTAATACTCCTTGCGCACACTCTGACAATGAGCGCGCCACTGCCACCCACTATAATGGAGGTGCAATTACATTTTATTCTTTCTTCACCGTGCCCACCCAGGGGGGCGTGCCCCACTATTTGAGAAGCACTGCTTTAGACAAAGGGGGTCAAAGGGTCTAAACAGGTAGACAGTCAGATCAGGCAACCTGTCCAATAAGGTTCTAGCCAGAGAATCATCAAATCATGGATCTGGCAGTGGGTCGGGCATGCAGAATGAAGGCTAGAGGACTTTGCAAAAGCAAACTGGCAGACATGGACCAGTAAATACTGTTAAACTAATCAAAGAAATGGGGAGCAGGCGAGGTTGGAGAGAGATCGTCAGGTGATGGGAATGGCGGGAAAGGGTTTGCTGCATGTTGTTTACAATAAACAACAAAAAAACGTCCATTGCCTGATGCAAAGCTTGTGAGCAGGGAAACCAAAAGAGCAACAAAATCTAAGGGTGGTGTCTTGTTTAAGAGTTTGAGTCCAATCTGCAGCTTTTAATGAGTCGTTCAGTCCAAGATGACAAATGGCTGGACAAAGACGGCATCGGCCCTGCGTGGTCCAAAGATCTCTGACCACTGTCTTCGTATCTCCGAGCGCTATCTGACACGTCTTCAGGGTTTCCTCGTTGAAAACAATGAACTGAGGCCTGCGCTGGGTTAGCCGTACAGCGGCTAAGAGTCTTTCACCTGGCTCATAAACATTTACACAACACACTCAGTATGCTAATGAGCTAACATGCACACATCAGCTAACAAACTAGCATACACCGTTGAAGCTACTACAAGCGTTTGGGTAGAAAAATCTCCAGCTGTTGGCAGAAAATATGTAAAAGGCTCTCGAGATAATCTAACTACTACAACTACAAACATGCTCGGACAAACTTCACATCACAACAACAACAGCGACCAAACTTAACTCATGCTCCGCTTCCTCCTTCGCCACCTCACACATGTCTGTGGTCCATTCCCCTCAACCAATGAATGGCGAGTATTTCTCTTACCCTTGAACACCACTTTCTGTCACTGCCATGAACACTAAAACAGAACATTCATGACTACACACCTGTATCCTTTTTAAACTTGTGTATCCCACTGTACTCTTTGAACCTTTCATGACAGAGCTTTTAACCATATTTATAACAATACCTTTACACCATTTGTATTACAATATAGGGTGTTTTTAGCCTGAATACAAGCAACAACAGTTGCTTGTATCCAGGCTAGTTTTAGAAGCTGGATCCTCCTTGTAGCGTAGAGTATTGATCCCCAGCCCGTGGGCCGCGTCCCACTAGTGTATTTTTTTTGCAATTTTATTTTGAAATGTATCACGTGATTTCCCGCACGGACAGTGGAGGTGCCTGACAGTGGCAGTCTGCAGCCAGGTCCTCTTGACATGATTAAAAAATGGATTTACGTTCATTATTATTGTTATTGTTATTATTAAAGAGAAAATACCACAGTTTTTAATGCCGATCTTATCATTTTATTTTGTTTTTATCTGCTACACCTTTAGACTGGGCCGTGAAAATATTGTCAGACATTAAACTGGGCCATGGTACAGAAAAGGTTGGGGACCACTGGCGTAGAGGACTCGGCTTAAATTGGTGCCAATGCCTGATAGTATCAGAAACAAAGTACATTTGTGTCTACCAGTATATGAACATCATTTATTCCTAAAGTCCAAAGCATGCGCCCATTATTGATCTACAACACATTGCGACTTGACTTCAAGCCAACTGCAACAACAGTTTGAGATTTACCAGAAAGAGATCTGTGAAATTGTTCATTTTGAGCACAACATTATCTTTATTACACAACTGAATCATTGTTTTCAACGTTTATATTGCTTTATTGTCACAATCATAAAGTGATAAAAGTGCTTTTTTTACAACAATGAGATAAAATACAGAATAAAACAGAACCGAGGATGCAACAAAACCGTGAACAATGACAAAATAAAAACTAAGAAAGGAAGTAAAGATATAATGAACAGAATTAACCAATATGTATATCATTAATGGTGTTCTGCATTTGTGCAGTTTCAGTAATCTAAAGCAAAATGAAACAGAATGAAATCTTCAGTGTTGACAGAGTAACTGCAGAAAACCCATCAGTCATCACATTTTGAGTGCGTTTTACTGTGTGTTAGTTATCAAAAGAAATCTTAATAAATACTTCACAAGTTCATTTTGTGTTGACAGAACAACTGCTTGAGGTGTTTGGAAATTTCTTTCATCTTCAGTCCATATATGACTGGATTGAAGAGAGGATGATACAAAGCCAGCTGTAAAGTCATTATTAAACGTGCCATTTTTGGAATATCAGATTCCAGTCTGACCAAAGTAACATCATATGTGCACAACAAGGAAAAGTTCATCAAAACCAGCAGGTGGGGTAAACACGTCTCTGCAGCTTTTGTCCTCACTGCTCTACAGCTTCTAGAGGTCACAGTAAATATTTTTGCGTACGTAAAAAGTATAAAGAGCAGAGGAAAAAGAGCAACATTCAGCAAAATGAACACACCATATATAGATATTGCTCTTGAAGGCACACAATGAAGTTTGTAAAGTGAGTTATTGCAAAAAATTACTTGCAGAGTAAACCTGCAGAGCTTTTTATTAGCATTTACTGTTGTTGATACCAAAAGCTGACAAGCAGGCACAAGCCAGGCTGAAGCCAGAAAGATAATGACAGTTGCTTTTCTCATGACAGTTGGATATTGCAGAGGTTTACATATAGACACATATCTGTCATAGGCCATGGCTGCCAACAGTAAGAACTCTGAACCACCTAAAGAGTAAAACATAAAATATTGACAGAGACAGGCAGAATAAGATATGATCTGCTTCTCAGATAAAAAGTCAATCAGCAGCTTCGGGTAGATCGCAGTGCTGTAAAGAACTGAGTTGATTAACAGAGCTGCGATGAAAACGTACATCGGCTCATGGAGGTTTTGGTGAATCCAGATCAGATAGACAATAGTAGAATTACTGCAGATTATCAGAATATATGCTATAAAAATAATCATGAAATAAAGGTATCTGTATTTGTGAACTTCCACATACCCATCAAGAGTAATATATGTAACATTTAGGTCCATTAAGAAAGTCAAATATTACATAATAATATAATAATAGTAATAAAACAGGAATCTGTGAATAAAACCTGTAAAAAAAAAAAAAAGGTTAGCCTCACACAGTGGTATATATTAATAGTTAATTCATAATGTGGAAAAGTGAGCTGCATGAGCCTGTGAAGTGTTTTTATCAGGTTGCTTCACCCTCCCTCATCAAACTCTCCACCAAGTTCGTAAACAACTTCCTGAAACTCAGGAGGCTTGAATCCGGGGGTGCTGTTAGACCTGTTTCACCGGGGCTTGTGATGTGACACATTAAATGACATGAAGCTGTTCATGTGTCTGGAAACTGTCAAAATACTTTGTAGCTTTTCATGTGGGATAAAATTCAGAGTTTGTTTCTTGAGACAGATGCATCAGTGTGGAAACCCACCTGGTGTCATCTGAGAAACCCTTGGATTCATCGTCTGCCCCCACAGACTTCCAGCATCTTTTTGTTTTAGCAGTGGCCGTACATTCGTTCTTCTAAGTACCTTCCAAAGGTAGCTGGACTTGCCTGAGGTTCGTGAACATACAGGCTTCTTCAGTTCTAACTGACTGGTGCGGGGTCCCAGGCTTTTATCCTCTTGCAGGATCGCTGACCCACCCAGCCTTCGTGGGAGTCATTTGGGTCACATGAGTCATGGTGTCATTAACACCCACTGACGCCATGACATCAGTGTTTTAGATTTAGACTTAGATTTATCTGTCCCTTGCAAGGAAAATTGCTAATTCCACCTTCTGTACAGCCTCAGGAATACGGGTTAAGGGGGGGACTGGGGTCAAGTGAGTAGAGTAGCAGCAGAAGGTGGGGGGCAACGGAAAGTGAGTTTGTGGATGACGGAGAGTCTTTGTTGGCAGCGTTTATGGATGTCAGTGGTGATTTAAGCTCTCTACCATTTCAGCAACCTCAGCATTGATGCTGATGGAGGAGTGGGTGGGGTTGGAGGTTGACCTGCTTATGCTGGAGGGGTCGAAGACCAGTCCTTTTGTTTTGGAGACATTTAGCTTTAGGTTATTGTCCATGTACCACTGTGTGAGATGGGAGATGGAGTCATGGTAGCAGTGTCCTAGTGTTTGAGGTATGTGATGATGGGTGAGGGGCTGACACAGTCATTGGTGTGGAGGGTAAACAGGAAGGGGCTCAGGACACAACCTTGTGAGGCTTCAGTGTTGGTGATGGAGGATGAGGATGTTGTGATGCCCACTCTAACGGACTGTGGTGTGTCACTGAGGAAGCTGTGTACCCAGTGGATGAGAAGTGGTGGGACATCTCATCCACCAGGTTCACAGCCTGCTCAGTGACACACCACAGTCTGTTAGAGTGGGCTGTTCCAAATCTTACACTCAGGTGAGATTTACAGCGGCGAACAGGAGTTTTCTCTATCAGGCTTTAGTTTTTACATGTAAGCCTTGCTTTGTTCAGGCTTTTGGTTTTACATGTAGGCCTCTAGTCGCTCATCCATGTGGTGATGTCCCAACAGAGAACACAAGAAGCAGGAGGAACAGGGACCCTGTGGGTGGTGAAGAGAAGAAAAACAAACGCAACATCATTGTCTGGTCTTATCCTGCGGTGCAGCATCATCATGATGCCCCTTGGATTAGAGGGGAAACACTTCAGCCAAACGCCTTTGATTCAGCCCTCGTTGAATGACGACAACCTGGATGACTGACAGTCTTTACAGACATTGAACCTGTAGCTCAGGGATGTCAAAGTCAAACACACAGAGGGCCAAAGAAACAGATTTGCTACAAGCCGAGGGCCGGACTGGTTCAATGTTTATTAAAACATATTTTAATGATCGCACATAGCCTATTAAACTAAGATCTAACACAATGTATATTATTTAATGATTAAATGAACAATCCAACATTATTTTACGGCTCTGTCAGTAATATGAAGTGTAAACATTTTTCATCAGGCACAAAAACAAACTTCCTTCAAAGAAAAAAAGTCCTGTGCTTTAAATGAATAAAGCAATATTTTCTTTTGTTCAACTGAAAAATAAATCTAAATAAATAAAATAAATTAAAATACAAAAATCTATAGGACACAGACAAAACAATACTTTCCTTATTGGGGAGTGGGTAACTGAAAGTTAACATCTGTTCTGGCTGCTGATGAATAATGAAGCCGAGGCCCGTTTGCCGCGCTGCAGTGAGTTCGTGGGCTACCGTTGCATTGTGGGGAATGTAGTATTGGTGTGTGCAAAACACCAGCGGGCGGCTGCGGCCAGTTCTAATACTAATCAAATATCATCCGGGGGGCCGCATATAAATCATTTGAGGGCCTTGACTTTGACATATGTGCTGTAGCTGCTTACTTTCTCCACTCTGGTCCTTTCCACTGTGGAACAATGTGCCCCAAATCTCACCGCTCATCAGAAAACTGGCTCGTCCATCACAGCCGCTCAGGTGGGACAGAGCGCTTACTGCACTGCAGCTGAACGTTTGAGTCGGAAAGTTTGTCTGATTGGCCACATGCTCGATTAAAAGAGGTCAAAATCCTGTGACTTCCAGTCTCCAGAGTCTGATAAAGATCTTTGCATATCACTATCTATTTTGGTGCTAATTCTGTTGAGTCCCTTTGGAGGGTGGGGTTATTAATAAAAACCTTCCACACATTCAAACAGTTAGTTTCCTAAAAGCTGCAGATGAACACACTCTGGGTGCATTTGAAGGTCAGGTGTGAATAAGACACGTCAGAACAGGTTAGATGTTGGTGTGATCATTACAGTTGGACTTCTTGTAGGTGTTGTTCGAGTAATATGCTTTGTTTTCTGTCTGTTTGAACATTTAATTTCAGTCAATATAAATGGATGATGAGTCAAATGTTACATATATAACTCTGAGCGGGCATGTGGAAGTGGACAAATACAGACACCTTTATTTTCTGATCATGTTCTCAGTGTATATTCTGATAATCTGCTGTAATTGTACTGTTGCGTGCCTCATCTGGAAACACAAAAACCTCCATGAGCCGATGTACATTTTCATCGCAGCTCTGTTAATCAACTCTGTTCTTTACAGCACTGCGATCTACCCGAAGCTGCTGATTGATTTCTTATCTGAGAAGCAGATCATATCTTATTCAGCCTGTCTCTTTCAGTTTTTTTTATTTTACACCTTAGGTAGTTCAGAGTTCTTACTGTTGGCAGCCATGTCTTATGACAGGTATGTGTCCATCTGTAAACCTCTGCAATATCCAACTGTCATGAAGAAAACAACAGTTTGCATCTTCTTGGTTTTAGCTTGGATCGTACCTGCTTGTCATATTGCAGTCCCAGCAATACTGAGTGCTGAAACTACGCTGTGTAACTTCACTCTAAAAGCAATATTCTGTAATAATTCAGTTTACAGGCTTCACTGTGTAAGATCGACAGTAATTACTGTATACGGTGTAGTTGCTTTATTAGATCTCGCGGTTGTCCCTCTGCTCTTCATAATCTTCACTTACACAAAGATCGCTGTAATATCTTATCGGAGCTGTAGAGAAGTGAGGAGAAAAGCTGTAAAGACCTGCTTACCTCACCTGCTGGTTCTGATCAGTTTCTCCTGTTTGACTGCGTATGATGTCAGCATAGCTCGGGTGGAATCTAACTTCCCAAAAAATGCACGTTTAATAATGACTTTACAGATAGTTTTGTATCATCCTTTGTTTAATCCACTTATATATGGACTGAAAATGAAAGAGATTTCTAAACACCTCAAAAGGTTGTTCTGTCAAACCAAAATCATTTGACATATGAACTCTGATAACTCATGTACAGTAAATTCATCCAGAATAATAATCAGTATTTAATGCACACATTTATGTCCTGAACAAACAGAATAATATTAATAATAATAATAATAATAATAATAATAATAATAATACATTTTATTTGTTAAAAGCGCCTTTCAGGACACTCAAGGACACTTTACATCACAAGAAATATCAAACAACAATACGATAAAACACAATAAAATAAAATCAAATCTTCAACAATAAAGAGACTCAGCGCTGTTTGTAATGGAAAAAGTCAGATTTCTCTTTTTTTTTTATTTTGCCGTCATTAATCTGTAAAATTTGACCCTGTTCACAAGTAATGACATTCTGACTGTTATCAGACTCTGTGTGTACTGATGAAGTTAAATATTGAATTTCAACAATATAAGTTAGATTATTAACAGTGTGTTCAAACCATGTGTGTGTGTGTGAGAGGGTATACATGTGTGCATGCAGGTCAATGATCAGCGCCTCACACCAACCTTGCAGCAGTTCTAAATGCATTGTGGTACAATTGTCTTCTGAGTAGGTGCAGGTTCAGGTTGGTGTTTTCATTCAACCGCAGCCAACATACAGAAAACACAGCTCATGGACTGAATGTGTGTGGAGAGGACAAATCTGGACTCCTGAATCTCTGTCCTCACTGACACAATCAAACACATGTGCTGCTCAACAACACTTTGGATCATTGTTACATCCCAGTCAGCATTAGCCGCCTTCCCCAGTGCTGCACTGGGACACTCAGACCACGTCACGGTCCACGTGAGTCCTGCATACAGACAGGCCTGTAAACCTGTCGAGGACATTAAATGAAGTGCTTTGACTGCACTGACTGGGATGTTTACAGGACCACTACCAGCAGTCTGGATGGGTACACAGAGGCTTTGACATCCTACGTCGGTCTCTGAGGCCGCTGCTGTAAACCATCGTGTACCAGGATGACAAACACTGTTCTGAGCATCGACCCTGCATCTACCTGGAAGGGCCTCAGACTTACAAGATTCAAGATTCAAGAGTCTTTATTGTCATTGCACATGTCAATGAAATTTTCATTGCAACCCCCATGTTAGATGGTAAGAAAGATAAGACTAGAAAGAGTGAATAAAATTAAGATAACTACAATAACTACTACTATAATTACTGACTTCCAACTGAAAGCTCCCCATTATATTAAGGAGCTGAAATATCCTTGTTTTTCCCAAGAAATAGCTCCAAGTCCACTGTGAGCCCCAGGGCGAGGGGAAACAGCAGCATATACTGCAACAATCTGCTGTAATTTCATCATTGTGTGGCTCAGTGGGACACACAAACACCCCCCTGAGCACATGTACATTTTCATTGCAGCTTTGCAGCTAAAGTTGTTTCTTGACTTTTTATCATATTCAGCCTCTCTTTCAATTAATCCTGCTGTTGGCAGCCATGACCTATGACAGATAAGTATTTTGGGAAAAATAATTATTTTCCTGGCTTTATCTCTGCCTGCTGGTCAGAATGTAGTCCCAGTAATGCTGAGAGCTGATATGAAACCAAAATATTCATGATACGCTCTCGAAGTAGCAGAGAAGTCAAGACAGGAGCTGCACAGACCTGTTCACCACACCTGCTGGTTTCAATCAGCTTGTCCTGTTTGTGTACATATGATGTCATCATAGTTTGATTTTACAAAAACTGCACGTTTAATAATGACTTCACGGTCGACTTTGTATCCTCCTCAGTTGTTTATAGACCAAAAATGAAAGACATCACTAAACACCTGAGGTGGCTGTTCTGCCAAAGTGATCGAACGTATGAAAAGTGAATTTACAGTTAAGTTTTCATAACCCATCTACAACTGATAGCTCTATAAAATATCACCTCTTATGGAGTTGAAGCAACCAATAAAGCATAAACATCCTCTGGCATCTTTGGCTGCTGGTCTGTACCGTCACTACACAATTCACTTTGAACTGTTGCCATCGGTAACCACAGGTGCCGCCAAGTCCTCCTTAAATCCGGAGAAGCAGGTGTTTGGGGCGGTTGTTCACATGATAACAGCTCTTGGTGGAGGAGGAGTTAATGAGATCCATGAAGGGAAAAGAGGTCTCGTAGTTTTGAGCTTTGAGTCAAATTGTTCACCTCGTCTAATCTGAACATGAGCTTCATGCATCTCCTGGTCAGGTATCTGCATCACAGTCTGTATGCATGAAGTCCTCATAGGGAGACTCATTCTGCCCGTCTTCTTCGTTGATGTTTGATTTGGAACAATATTAATGGATGATGAATTCAATGTAACATATATAACTCTGGATGGATATGTGGAAATGCACAAATACAGATTTCTTTATTTTGTGATTTTGTTCTCAGCATATATTCTGATAATCTGCAGTAATTCTACTATTGTCTATCTGATCTGGATTCACCAAAACCTCCATGAGCCGATGTACATTTTCATCGCAGCTCTGTTACTGAACTCTGTCTTTTTCAGCTCGACGATCTACCCGAAGCTGCTGATTGACTTTTTATCTGAGAAGCAGATCATATCTTATTCTGCCTGTCTCTTTCAGGGTTTTCTATATTACTCTTTAGGTGGTTCAGAGTTCTTACTGTTGGCAGCCATGTCTTATGACAGGTTTGTGTCTATATGTAAACCTCTGCAATATCGCACGATCATGAAGAAAACAACAGTTTGTATCTTCTTGGTGTCAGCTTGGCTTGTGCCCGCTGGTCAGATTGCAGTGCCAGCTGTACTGAATGCTAATAAAAAACTCTGCAGCTTCACTTTCAAAGGAATAATCTGCAACAGCACAGTTTACAACCTTCACTGTGTGAGATCAAGAGCACAAGCTGTGTACGCCGTGGTCATTTTGTTCAACGTGGCACTTCTCCCTGTGCTCTTCATCCTCTTCACATACACCAGGATACTCATAATATCCTGTCGCAGCTGTAGAGAAGTGAGGAGAAAAGCTGCACAGACCTGTTTGCCTCACCTGTTGGTTCTGATCAGCTTTTCCTGTTTGAGTGCGTATGAGGTCATCAAACTGAGAGTGGAATCTGACTTTCCAAAAACTGTTCGTTTAATAATGCTCTTCCAGGTGATTTCGTATCATCCCATCTTTAATCCAATCATATACGGATTAAAAATGAAAGAAATTTCCAAACACCTCAAGCGGTTGTTCTGTTAAGACAAACTGTCCAAATGTGTCAAAATCAATCATCAATCATCAATCGTTTCTTGTCTGAATGTCTTTTGATATTTAATATAAGCAGTTCTTTGTGCTCCTAACATACCTGTCAGCTTTAATAACATAATGAAGAGCAATTACTAAACATCAAAGTCAAATGAAACGAAATAAAATGTTTATTATACGCTTTAATATCTTTTTTTGATTGAATAGTGTGTAGCACTATGTTGCTACTATCATTCTACTATTTCATATGTTATATGTTGCTTAATTGTATTCTTTTCTATTTCTTTTATTTTTTCCATAGAGTTGTATTCTTGTATAGTCTGTGTTTTATTCATGGCTGCCAGAGGTGCACTATTCATTTATGTTGTCTATGGTTGTGTAATATATATATAAAGTCTATCAGTTTTCATCGTCATCTCTTTAATTGAAATGTTTTTGTCTATTAATTTGAGTCGAACCTATTTTCTGACTGCTGGCTTGTCTCTGTGCTGCTGGAACCTGTGACGCTTGTCTTCGTTCTCCCTGCAGACCAGCGTTCTAGCTTTTATGATTCACATTGTAGTTTATTTGCATTTTATCTTTGCTGCTGTGTGAATTTTGATCATTTATGGCTCTGCTGACTTCCTGTTTGGACCTCTGTGTGTCTGAGTTCTGCTCATCACTCTCAGAGAAACACCGACCGGGCGGAGGAGGATGTGGAGCGTGGTGGTGTGATCGAGCTCTCGCTGGGATTCAGATGCTGTATTTTCATGTTAGTGGAGCTCGAGGCAGAGAGAACTAACCCAGACCCTAACCCCAGCTAGAAGCATCCGGCGCACACAAAACCCACAGACAGGAACCTGATGGTGGCGCTAGACAAAAAGGCAGGGGATCACCAAAGTAATAAGCGTTCATCCTCAAACTAATCTACCCGCTGTATCCCTTGTTCACTGTATAAGAACACTGCGATCATCTGCTGCTGGTTTCTTGGAGGTTTTGTCAAAACTCTGGAACAAACCAGCTGAATCAGGAAGCAGCTCGCTGAATGTTGTCAGAAGAAAGCTGAAACCTGGTCTCTGCACTTCAGCCTTGAGTGACTCTCCTGATACAGGCCTGCTGCACTTCTTTTGAAATGTTGTATTTTATTTAATTTTAATGCATCCTGTGCATTTTTAACTTTATTACCTTTATTCAGTGGTTTAATTTTCCATCTTATGTTATCCACTGCTTTTATTTTCACCCTAATACTATCATGTTTTTTCCTTATTATTATCAAGTGTTTTTTTTTCTCAGTCTTATTTTAAAGTAATTTTCTTTCCCTGTTTTTATCTTTATTCTCTGTCTTTTTTCTGTGAAGCACTTGATGCATTTCTCTTTTTAAAAACACTGAAGGGCATCACTTGGATGAAAGTGCTCTACAAATAAAGTTTATCATTAATATGATTATTATTAGTGCTATTATTCTTATTGTTATTATTACTCCTGGCAGGCTTCCCTCAGGGCTGACCTGTCCCAGGTCCACTCTGGTGCCATAGCAACCTGTAGGCTGTGCATCCACCTGTTAGAGCTGATGGCAGCCGCAGTGGCCGTAGTGCCCCTGGCTTTTCTCAACATGTGTCTAGTGAAATGATGCCACCTGAATTTCTGACTTTACTGAAAGAAGAATCTGCAAGCAGTCGTGGTAACACGCAGGTTGGATGTGGCTCTGCATTGGGGAAAGGATCCAGCCAACCAAACATGAGGCACTGCACTGGGGCCAGTGGTGCATTGTCACGTGGTGCAGGCTGGTATTTTAGCTCTTCTGCACTTCCTGCCAAAGACCCACCATGTGCTTGTGAGAACAGTAGCAAGCAGCTTCCATAAAAAGGTAAGGGGGCTTGGACTTAATTTGCCAGATTGTCTGAAAAACTATGGATGTGGTTGCATCCCTGGATCAAGTCCCTCAGGACAATTCAGGTTGGGTGACCCATCCAGTAGATCAGCTCTTCAATGGGGGATCCCTCCCTGAAGAATGGAGGCCTCATGCAGAGGTGATGAGCAAGATTTGGGACCACTTTGTTATAACTGGAATCAATCTCTTTGAATTCATGGTGACAGCTCGCTGTGGTCTCTTTTTCTCCAGAGGGAGAAATGATGCTCCTTTGGACATGGTTGCGATGCCACATCAGTGGCCACAGGGCCTCCTGTATCCCTTCCTTCACACTCATGCAACCTCTCCTACAGAGGATCCAGGTGGAAGAGGTGAGTCCCCCGATAGGCCATGGATTATTATGCCATGCATGCGTGGTGCTCGTATGTTGTATAACCACATGATGTCAGTCAGTATGCGGCAGCCACCAGCGATGTGCATTAAAGAGTATCCAGTGGGGGCGTGGCAGTCTGGGGAAGAGCATTGTGCTGGGCTCAATGCAGCAGCACGTCTTGAGTGACCATGCCTTCAGGACCACATGTCTCACAGTGACATCTTTTTCTTTGACAGAGTGTCTTGTATCTAGCAGGCTAACGGAGTGGTTTTCCAGCTAGCCTTAGTTTAGCCTAGCTTATCTTATCTGAGCACATGGGTGGGCACTCTGGTAGCACTGACGTCTGATTCAAACTCAGGTGTCATTTGATTATTCCACAGGAGCAGCTGAGTCTGCCTGGTTTCCTAACAATGTGCCTGGCAGAGTCCACGTACATATAAAATATATCAACTGTCTCAACTGAGAACTATACACAGAATATATTAAACAGCAGACTATCACCAGAGTATCAACTCTGAGATGTGTTTGTGTGGTAAAAAAGCACTTTTTTTTTTTACATATGTCGTAGTCCTGCATACATGGAAGACAAAGACTGTAAGCTAGTCAACATGGATGTAAACACTGCAGGACTGAAAATGTTTAAAAGCTCAATGCAATTGGTGAGACATCTGGAATGCAAATGTGAATTTTGTTTGTTTAAAAGAAGAGAACTCAGCAGAGCAGCTTTAACTATTTCTTGGTAAACAATAGCTGGATGTAAGGGACAGAAGATAATATAACGTGTTGAGTCTATTTTTATAGCATGAAGATTGTAGTAAACACCACCTATGGGTTCAGGCCTCTAGAGTCTGATGAAGTTGTTCAGATGATCTCATTTTAATGAGATGCATGGAGGGTGATGCAGGCTGATAAAAGCAATATACAGACTGCAACAGTTCACTCTCTGAAGTTTGTTTGTATGGACTGGAATATTTCAACGAGCACACAGGTGCACATCAAGGTCAGGTACCGGGGAACAAAACAATCTGATACAAGATACTGTGTGTAGTATGTTAATGTAACCTTCAACTGAGACTTTTCTGTTCTTCTTCTTCAGGCAACTTTGATGGATAGTCAAGTAAATATAACATATATAACTGTTGATGGATATGTGGAAATGCACAAATACAGATTTCTTTATTTTGTGATTTTCTTCTCAGCATATATTCTGATAATCTGCAGTAATTCTACTATTGTCTATCTGATCTGGATTCACCAAAACCTCCATGAGCCGATGTACATTTTCATTGCAGCTCTGTTAATGAACTCTGTTCTTTACAGCACTGCGATCTACCCGAAGCTGTTTATTGACTTTTTATCTGAGAAGCAGATCATATCTTATTCTGCCTGTCTCTTTCAGTGGTTTATATATTACTCTCTCGCTGGTTCGGAGTTCTTACTGTTGGCAGCCATGTCTTATGACAGGTATGTGTCCATCTGTAAACCTCTGCAATATCCAACTATCATGAAGAAAACAACTGTCAGTACTTTCTTGGTTTCAGCTTGGCTTGTGCCCGCTGGTCAGTGTGCAGTGCCAGCTGTACTGAATGCTAATAAAAAACTCTGCAGCTTCACTTTCAAAGGAATAATCTGCAACAGCACAGTTTACAACCTTCACTGTGTGAGATCAAGAGTAATGAACATATACGGCTTGATCGCTTTAGTAAATCTTGTACTTCTCCCTGTTCTCTTCATCCTCTTCACATACACCAGGATATTTGTAATATCCTACAAAAGTTGCAGAGAAGTGAGGAGAAAAGCTGCACAGACCTGTTTGCCTCACTTGATGGTTTTAATGAACTTTTCCTGTATGAGTGTATATGATGTACTTCTACTGCGACTGGAAACTGATTTTCCACAAACTGTACGTTTCATAATGATGCTTCAAATAATAATGTATCATCCTCTCTTTAATCCAATCATATATGGAGTGAAAATGAAAGAAATTCACAAACTCCTCAAGACGTTGTTTTGTAAAATGGTCTAATGTAAAAACAATGATAACTGTTCATTCATTGTTTTGTGTCATAATCATCCAGAGATGTGATTTCTGTCGTCCTTCGCAGGTATTTAATGTGAGGATCAGCATCATCAATCTATTGACTATGAGGAATTGGCTCAAAAATAAAAAAATAAAATAAAATAAGCCACACTGTCGTTGCTGTGAAATCATAATAAATGTCATAATGATAATATTTCTTTAATTTTTATTATAATTAATTTAAATTTCCTCTTAGCACAGATTATTAAATCAATGTCAGTAATAATAATGAAAATAATCATAAGTGTTAAGTGTGCTTGATTGTATTGATTGCATGTTTGTGGAAGTGAGAGAAAAGAGAAAGAAAGGAGGCGGGAAAGGTTGCAGTAATGATGGTGATGATCAAAACAAAAGAGAATGACAAATCAGTAACCAACCATAAACTTAAAAGACTGGGTGGAAGACGAGTACATGACTGGACTGTGTATAGTCAGCGGTGTCTACAGTCTAAATTCCTGGATATTAAATAATAATTAACCCCCCCTGCTCTTTGATTTGTTTCTACGTGCAGGATGCCTCTCGTTCTGTAGCTCACTCTGTATCAGACTGACTGTTATTTGGGAGCTTTAACTGTGTGCCTCATGCCTCTGGGTGCATGAAGAGCTGGTTACTGTCCTGCTGTCTGCTGGACTGTTACCGTACGTAAACATCATCTCTGTTTTACAATAATAGGTTTTATGTTGTTTTCCTGTTTAATTTCCTGCATGATGAATATCAGGTGTTGTACTGTCTCTGCCATCTGTGTGCATATGATGATGCGCTATTATGCAGTGATGCATTGGCGAGGTATAGACTGGTTACTAACTTCTTGTGAGGTGGGTTTGTGCTTTGCTCAGTCTCACGCCAAAGTGTGTAATCCACTAGAGGATAGTGTGTCAATGTGACAGAGGCAATAGTTCCTGTGTGAAACCAATAGTCAACATCTGTCACCTGAAATGTTTCTCAGGAAGATGGATTTTGAAAGTGTAAATATTGTTCAAATCCTGACACAGACACGGGGTACAGGTGGGTGTGTTACACGGTTTTGGCATTGTACTGGGCTGATGTGCTTGTGGGTAGCAATGGCCTAAACAGAACGTTGGTTATGCATCATAACTCCAGATTCTATGAGTATAAGTGTAGCCCTGTCCATGGGACCCACTGGTTCATTTTAATTTTTAATTTTATTCACTTTATTGATCCCAAACTGGGAAATTATTCTCTCCATTTCACCCATCACTGATTCACTAAAACACACACATGCACATGCAACATGCAGTGAGACACACAGGAGCAGTGGGCTGCCGCATCAGGCGCCCGGGAACCTCTAGGCCACGGCTGCCCCCCATCTGAAAAAAGGCTGTTTTTGCAACACATTCTCACAAGTCATCATTTATTGGCACTTGGTCAGGACCCCTTAGTGTCCCTTTTTAAGGCAATGGGAACCCTATTAGCTTCATTTTTCAGCATGCACTGCTCTGTGGCCAAGCTATCAATAACAAGTATTAAAATATACCAATAAGAATATAGATATGCAATGTTTGGTTAGACTTTCAAAATAATAATAAACACCTGGTTGATGTTATCAAACAATTGCACTTCGTTCCTTCTTACAGAGTGGATGCAGCAGTCTGTTACTGAAGGAGCTGCTGAGGGCCCCCACTGTGTC
This sequence comes from Chelmon rostratus, assembly GCF_017976325.1. Lineage (NCBI taxonomy): Eukaryota > Metazoa > Chordata > Actinopteri > Chaetodontiformes > Chaetodontidae > Chelmon > Chelmon rostratus. The sequence goes on along the minus strand of NC_055670.1, from coordinate 26,420,675 downwards.
ATGCAGGGTGTGGGAGGGGTTGTCCATGAGCGATGTCAGCTTGGCTAACATCCTCCTCTCACCCACATCCTCAGTGGTGTCCAGAGGACAGTCCAGGACAGAACCAGCTCTCCTGACCAGTTTGTTGAGTCTCTTTCTGTCCCTCTCGGAGCTTCCACAGCCCCAGCAGACCACTGAGTAAAAGACTGCAGATGCAACCACAGAGTCATAGAAAGTCCTCAGTAATGTCCTACATACTTCAAAGGTCCTCAGTCTTCTCAGCAGATGGAGACGACTTTGGCCCTTCCTGTACAGGACATCAGTGTTAGTGGACCAGTCCAGTTTATTGTTTAGGTGTACACCCAGGTTTTTGTACTCCTCCACGATCTCAATGTCCAAACCCTGGATGCTCACCGGTGTAATCTGTGGTGCTTTCCTGCGGAAGTCAATCACCATCTCCTTGGTCTTGCCGGTGTTGATGTGCAGGTGGTTCAGTCCACACCAGTCGACAAAGTTAGCGATGACTTCCCTATTACCCCAGTAGAACATTGCGATCCCAGAATGCAGGCTTACTGGTAGTTCCTAAAGTCTCTAAAACCAGAATGGGAGCCAGAGCCTTTAGTTATCAAGCTCCTCTCCTGTGGAACCATCTTCCAGCTCTTGTCCGGGAGGCAGACACCATCTCTACATTTAAGAGCAGGCTTAAAACTTTCCTCTTTGATAAAGCCTACATTTAGGGCTGGCTCAGGCTTGCCTTGGAACAGCCCCCTCTGCATCTGTATGCGTTTGTGTCCTATCAAGGCATGTTACTGACTTGGCTTCTTCCAAGTCTTTGTGCTTTCTTGTCTCGCAGGCCCGAAGGGTAACTCCCAGATTTCTTACAGTGGTACTGGGGGCCAGCGCTATGCCATCCATAGTTACTATCTCATCAGATAGTGAGTTTCTAAGGTGTTTAGGCCCAAATACAGTAACTTCAGTTTTGTCTGAATTCAATAACTTAAAGTGCAGCTCATCCAGGTCTTTATTTCCTTACGACACACTTGGAGTTTAGTCAATTGATTGGTCTCCTCTGGCTTCATTGATAAATAAAGCTGAGTATCATCTGCATAACAGTGAAAATGTATGGAATGTTTCCTGATTATGTTGCCTAGAGGAGGCATATATAGAGTGAAAAATCTGTGATGTTTTGCAGGTTCGGTTTGAAAAATTAAGAACAAGGCTTTCAAATGAGTTATAATTGAGTTTAGGTCTAGGGTTGATCAATAAGCTAGAGTCAAAAATGGTTGCAACTCCACCTCCTCTGCTGCTGCCTTGAGGAACATGAGTATTAGTATGACAAGGAGAACATACTCATCATGACAAATAAATCAATACTATGATCTGATATTAACTCATTTACGAATACAGCTTTAGAGGACAGAGATCTGATATTAAGTAGTCCACAAGTAGTCCTTCTTTTCAAGCTGTGCAGTTCTCTGAGTCAGTTGCTCACGCTCTGTGCAGCTCACAGACTTTGCAATGTTGCGTTGGTGCTAATCCCAGGTTTGGCTTGCGCTGTTTGGAGGCCAGGCTTGCACAGTACCAAGAAATAATAATGTTATAAAAATATGGTGGCAACCTTTTTCCTGTTTCTTTCATCAGATTAAATTGTTGTCTTTTATAAGTATCGAAGAACCACTTTGCCAAGCATTTGACAGAAAAATACAACAGGAATGGAAGTGAAGCAGGAAGCGAGCAGGGTAAATGTGAGTTCTGTAGAAGAGCAAGTAGAGACCATAAATAATGTGCCTTCACAATTGAAAGGGAAGTCAGTGAAATTCAAGAGACTATCTGGTCCAGATTGGACCCATGTCATTCCTGAGATGTGGCCTTCATTTGGATTTGTTGTGGTTGAGCTCGGGAGGCCAGTCAGTGGAGTCTATGGAGTCCTTAGTGTCATTCCACACTGTGTGTGGGAAACGGGGAGATGTGGGGAAAAAAATGTCCAGATTTAGTTGCTTTCTGGGATATTTTATGCCTGCAGCAGCATCTGTGGCTCAAACTGAGTGTGAGTGAAGCACATATGAATCTTCTCAAGAAGTCATTGCTGAGCTCTGTGAGCCATCCCTAATTCAACCCTGCCAGTCTTTTCACAGTGTCCCACTCATGAACATGCCCAGATATGTAGCAGTGCTGCAGCAAAGACAGCGAAAACGAACACTGCAAGTTGCTAAACATGGATGTAAACACTGCAGGATTTACAATATTGAGACACACTGAATGCAATGAATTTTGTTTGCTTTCATTCACTATTATATCAATGAGAATTGTGATACCCAGAAAACAACATCGATCGGTTCAGGCCTCTAGAGTCTGATGAAGTTGTTCAGATGATTGCAGCACTGGATGGACATTTTAATGAGATGCATGCAGGGTGATGCAGGCTGATAAAAACAATATACAGACTGGAACAGTTCACTCTCTTAAGTTTGTTTGTATTGACTGCCCACACGTATGAATATCCAGGTCAGGTACCAGGGAACAAAACAATCAGGTACAAGATACTGTGTGTAGTATGTTGCATGAGTATGTATGTATATATATATATGTATATGTATATATTTTTTGTTCGTTTATTCTTTCCACTTGACACCATGGATTGTGTATCTTAAGATGCATAGTAGGAGGGCATTAATAAGCTTTGCTTCTGCCTGAGCCTTTTTCAGTCAAAATTGTTTTTTTTTTTTGGTTCTTTTTTCTTTTGATGCTTTGAAGTGTATTTATGACTGAAATAAACTAACTAACTAAATGTAACCTTCAACTTCAACTTTTCTGTTCTTCTTCTTCAGGCAACTTTGATGGATAGTCAAGTAAATATAACATATATAACTGTTGATGGATATGTGGAAATGCACAAATACAGATTTCTTTATTTTGTGATTTTGTTCTCAGCATATATTCTGATAATCTGCAGTAATTCTACTATTGTCTATCTGATCTGGATTCACCAAAACCTCCATGAGCCGATGTACATTTTCATTGCAGCTCTGTTAATCAACTCAGTTGTTTTTAGCACTGCGATCTACCCAAAGCTGTTTATTGACTTTTTATCTGAGAAGCAGATCATATCTTATTCTGCCTGTCTCTTTCAGTATCATGTGTTTTACTCTCTCGCTGGTTCAGAGTTCTTACTGTTGGCAGCCATGTCTTATGACAGGTATGTGTCCATCTGTAAACCTCTGCAATATCCAACTATCATGAAGAAAACAACTGTTAGTACTTTCTTGGTTTTAGCTTGGCTTGTACCCGCTGTTGAGTGTGCAGTGCCAGCTGTACTGAATGCTAATAAAAAACTCTGTAGCTTTATTTTAAAAGGAATTTTCTGCAATAACACAGTTTACAAACTTCACTGTGTGATCTCAGAATCACAAGTTATACGTGATATGATAATTCTGCTAAATATTGTACTTCTTCCGATGCTCTTCATCCTTTTCTCATACACCAGGATACTGATAATATCCTATCGAAGTAGTGGAGAAGTCAGGAGAAAAGCTGCACAGACCTGTTTACCACATCTGATCGTTTTAATCAATTTCTCCTGTTTGGGTTTATTTGATGTCATTGTAATTAGATTAGAATCATATTTTCCAAAACCTGTTCGTTTAATAATGACTTTGCAAGTGGTTTTGTATAATCCTCTTTTCAATCCAATCATATACGGACTAAAAATGAAAGAAATTTCTAAACACCTGAAGAAGTTGTTCTGTCCAGCCAAAATGAATCAATGTCTCAACACTGATAAGTGATCAGCTTTGTTTCTTCTGTACTAATGCTGAAGATAAGTGACTCCTCTGATCCGTCTGTGGTGTTTGATGGAAGAAACTGTTTCTTTGACTGATACACAGTAAAGAGTAACATCAGCATCAACAGTGTAATGACTGATCAATCTGAAGTTATTCAGTTTTTTAAATAGTATTTTGATCGTCTTCGGTCATTGTGAGTTTCGTTCTGAATGTGTTGCTTTCTCATAATTGTTTAAATATTACTCACACACAAACACAGCCACCGCAGGGCTGTAGCTTTCACTGAGATATCAGAGTCTTGTCCTCAGTATTTCTGACTAAATGTTTTTAAGTCCACTGAAGGCAGTTATTTTCAGGCTAATTGCCAAGTAGCTTTTCAACGAACCTCACACAACCAGACTGATCTGCACACTTTGTTTTAGGTTGCACCCAAATCTTCATCTAAACTCGCCATTTTCAGTGTGTAGGCTGATGATTCCTCCATCCTGTTTAAAGTCAGTGTGATAGTTTTGTTGTGAATGGGTTAAATGGGGATCCTTGGGTCAATGAGCAAACTCAATGTACCCACCACGACCACCTCAGTAGTCCTTGGGACTGAGCCATGTCCACTACAGCACCGACCAACTGAAGTGAATTCTCTAGGATGGTAGAACAGTCTGCATTTGACAGCAATGAATTCCAGGTGGGGGGAGCAGGAGATGTGTATGACAAAACTGTTCGTGCAGCATCTTTGATTGACACAACATAACAACACAAACCACTGCCTCTTGATTTCATGCAGAGTTCGGTTGACCTGTCAGCATGTGTGCCTCCCGGCAGGTGCAGGTGCACTACCAGGAACAATAGATCCTGAGACTGTGCGATAAAAATGTGAAACAGTGACAGGTAGTCCTGTGATTTCAGTACTTTGTGTAGCTCCCTCCAGTAACAGACGCGATGAGGCACAAGATCATGGTTAAAACACAGGGCTTTATTCTTGGAACCAGCCCGTGAGAACTGATATCAAAGAGAAAATAAAATACAATCAATATATGAACGTATGTATGTCTTGTATTCACATTCCTTAATTTCCCTATACAGCTACACAACAGACAATACACTGAGCCAATACAGCCACAGCAGGTGTAATCATGTGCGTAAAATACACCACGGAGGCATCCGAGCCAGGCTAGGAGCTAGCCCACACAAGCCGGCTATCCCCACCATCATGCTGGCCAACGTACGCTCTTTGGATAATAAACTGAACTACCTACACCTTCTACAGACAACCCAGAAGTCTGCGGGAGAGTGCTGTGTTTTGTATTCACGAAACTTGACTCAACAACAGTGTAACGGACCACGCCATTCAGCTCGAGCGGCTAACCTGCTATCGAGCAGACAGAGCTCTCGCTGAGGGAGGTAAGACACTCGGCGGGGGACTCTGTGTTTACATCAACAATGACTGGTGTCGTGACGCTGTTGTGATCTGCAAGCACTGCTCACTACTGGTGGAGTTTATGGTCATAAAATGCCGACCCTTTTACCTCCCAAGGGAGTTTACAACCATACTGCTTGTTGCTGTTTACATCCCTCCGAGCTCCAATGAAAACAACAGGAGCGAGGCATTGAATGAACTGCACCAACACGTCAGTGAGCAGCAGACTGCCCACCCAGATGCCTTCGTCATCCTGGCTGGGGATTTCAACCATGCAGACCCAAAAAAGGTGTTTCCGAAGCTACACAAACACATAGACTTTCCAACACGTGGACATAACACACTGGACCAGGTTTACACCACCCAGAGAGGAGCTTACAAGGCCCTTCCCCTTCCACACCTCGGCGCCTCTGACCACATCACTGTTATACTAATGCCAGCATACAGACCACTGGTTAAAGTCACCAAACCAGTTCTGAAAGAGGTGTGAGTGTGGCCTGAAGGGTCCTTGGAGGAACTTCAAGACTGTTTTAACACCACAAACCGGGACGTGTTTGAACAGGGTGCCACCTGCAACAACATCATCAACCTCCAGGAGTACACAGACGCTGTCACTGCTTACATCACCAAATGCATCGATGCTATGATGTAACAGTAACAAAGACCATCACTGTTCAGTCCAATCAAAAGCTGACAGGAGAAGTCCACAGGCTGCTGAAGGCTCGTAACATTGCCTTTAGAGAAGGAGACAAGGAGGGCCTGAGGACAGTGAGAGCCAACCTGTCACGCGGCATCAGAGAGGCCAGGAAGCTGTACCGTACTTTGGGGGCAGCCGTAGCCTAGAGGTGGGAGCAGTGGCTTGTGATCAGAAGGTCTCTGTGATCAGAGATTATGGAGGGGAGCAGCAACGTTACTGAAATTTCTGATAAATTTGCGATAGAAATTAGCAAAACCCAGGAATTGTTGCAGTTTCTTGCAGTTCGTGGGAACAGGCCAATTAGTTACCACACCCACCTCAGGATCAATATGGATCTGTTTCTCTGTGATCACATACCCCAGAAATTCTCTTGGTGTGGAATTCACATTTCTCAGCTTTGGCAGAGAGGTGATGTTCTGACAAGTGGGTCAATACCTGGCGGACGTGGTGCTGGTGTGATTTCAAATCCGGACTGGAGGCTCTGCGGCGACAGGTGGTGGGGAGTTCTCCAGGTGGTTGTTCATTTGGAGACGCTGTTCCGTGAGTTAATTTAAACACAAGATGCTTGTGCTCAAAAACAGGATTCATTCTCAGTGAAGAACCTTGGAGCCCTAATCTGCCTCTAAATGCCAAAGAGCAGTGATTCCTAACACGTCTCTGGGGGTCATCAGGTGGATACCTCCCTTCAACAGTGTTTCGCCTACTTAGTCCCACGACATCTCCAGGAGGCTAGGCGGTGAACTCCGGCGTCCCAGAGTCACCCCCCCAGTGCCAGTTCACACTGCTCCTACACAATCCAAACAGCACTGCCACGTTCAACTGACCCAGAGATGCTCCAGGTAGTGGCTAGTACCGATGCTACCATTTAGCTAATGCTAAATGCTAACCGCTAAGAAGAACAGAAGAAGACACTACAGTTCCAATGCTACCATTTAGCTAATGCTAAATGCTAACCGCTACCTGCTAAGAAGAACACAAGAAGACACTACAGCTAGATTCACCGATACTGTCAATGTTAACTGCTAGATGCCAATACTAACTGCTAAGATACTATCATACTACCACCGCTTTAGCTATTGTTAGCTGCTACAATGCTACCACAGGCCTAGATGCCACATGTAACTACCATCTACCATCATCTACCCCTGCCTCTCATCAACTGCACCAAAAAAGCGGGGTGGGAATACAAACCCTGGTTCAGGTAGGGGGTAGAAAGTTTAGAGGGTGCTGAAGGTGGAGGCCTAATCCGCAGACTAGATTTAACAGCCTCTTCTAACATTTCATTCAAGAAGCAAACAAAACAGGAAAACAACCAAAAAGATCAAAAAACAAGCCAACTCTGTATCTTACAACACAAACTCAACTGAACAGGCCACATGGTCCCAAAGGGAGACCAGCATTATTTCTCAATTGTAAGTTTCATCATCTTGTCTCACACAACAACAACAGCCTCAGAGCGAGCAGCCTACACACTGAAAATGGCGAGTTTAGATGAAGATTTGGATCGTGCAGTGAAACAGGCCTGCGTGGTTCTTTTGGTGAACGCTTGTAAAGATATACAAGAATATGTTTCTCTTGCAGGGATTTAGCTACTTTAATGTGAGGGCTCGCCTCCTCATGTGCAAATGATCCACCAAAGCAAGTTCCTCCCAACACTATTTTACAAGGGCAACCTGGCTGCACCCTGGGCTTAGTGTGCACAATGTGATTGTGATTAAAGTCATACAAACAAGACAGAGTGTTTTTCCCCTGTACCAGAATGATAATGGGTGCAGCCTGAAACAAAGTGTGCAGATCAGTCTGGTTATGTGAGGTTAGTTGAAAAGCTACTTGGCAATTAGCCTGGAAATAACTGCCTTCAGCTACAGCCCTGCGGTGGCTGTGTTTGTGTGTGAGTAATATTTAAACAATTATGAGAGAGCAACACATTCAGAACGAAACTCACAATGACCGAAGACGATCAAAATACTATTTAAAAAACTGAATAACTTCAACAGATTGATCAGTCATTACATTGCTAATGCTAAATTACTCTTTACTGTGTATCAGTCAAAGAAACAGTTTCTTCCATCAAACACCACAGACGGATCAGAGGAGTCACTTATCTTCAGCATTAGTACAGAAGAAACAAAGCTGATCACTTATCAGTGTTGAGACATTGATTCATTTTGGCTGGACAGAACAACTTCTTCAGGTGTTTAGAAATTTCTTTCATTTTTAGTCCGTATATGATTGGATTGAAAAGAGGATTATACAAAACCACTTGCAAAGTCATTATTAAACGAACAGGTTTTGGAAAATACGATTCTAATCTAATTACAATGACATCAAAAAAAACCAAACAGGAGAAATTGATTAAAACGATCAGATGTGGTAAACAGGTCTGTGCAGCTTTTCTCCTGACTTCTCCACTACTTCGATAGGATATTATCAGTATCCTGGTGTATGAGAAGAGGATGAAGAGTATTGGAAGAAGTACAACATTTAGCAGAATTATCATATCACGTATAACTTGTGATTCTGAGATCACACAGTGAAGTTTGTAAACTGTGTTATTGCAGAAAATTCCTTTTAAAATAAAGCTACAGAGTTTTTTATTAGCATTCAGTACAGCTGGCACTGCACACTCAACAGCGGGTACAAGCCAAGCTAAAACCAAGAAAATACTGACAGTTGTTTTCTTCATGATAGTTGGATATTGCAGAGGTTTACAGATGGACACATACCTGTCATAAGACATGGCTGCCAACAGTAAGAACTCTGAACCAGCGAGAGAGTAAAACACATGAAACTGAAAGAGACAGGCAGAATAAGATATGATCTGCTTCTCAGATAAAAAGTCAATAAACAGCTTTGGGTAGATCGCAGTGCTAAAAACAACTGAGTTGATTAACAGAGCTGCAATGAAAATGTACATCGGCTCATGGAGGTTTTGGTGAATCCAGATCAGATAAACAATAGTAGAATTACTGCAGATTATCAGAATATATGCTGAGAAGAAAATCACAAAATAAAGAAATCTGTATTTGTGCATTTCCACATATCCATCAACAGTTATATATGTTATATTTACTTGACTATCCATCAAAGTTGCCTGAAGATGTGAACAGAAAAGTCTCGGTTGAAGGTTACATTAACATACTACACACAGTATCTTGTATCAGAAACGGATGTTCATATGTGTGGGCAGTCAATACAAACAAACTTCAGAGAGTGAACTGTTCCACTCTCTATATTGTTTTTTATCAGCCTGCATCACCCTCCATGCATCTCATTAAAATGTCCATCAAGTGCTGCAATCATCTGAACAACTTCATCAGACTCTAGAGGCCTGAACCCATAGGTGGTGTTTTTGTTGTTCAGTGTTGTTGGTTTTTTGTCGTTTCCTGAACCTCTGTCATCAGAATTGCCACTGCATTACAATCCTCACTGATATAATAGTGGTGATATTAAGACTTGCTTTTGCTGTTTGAAATATTTTTTTATCTGTCCATTCATTAATTTTGTCCATGGGCTGTTCCTAAAGGTACTTATTGCAGCAGCCTTCAGCATCCAGAATAATTGCAGAGTGGATGAAATCTTTTTATTCTTTTGTTTAATTGCTGTTCAAATTAGCACATCTGTATATTTTCCCAGATATCTGAGAAATACATTCCACACAATAACTCTCAACAGCATTTTACAGCTTCACAAATTATTTACAGTCCATACTTTGAGCATCATGTACAATGTCACCTTGAACCAAACACATATATAAAGGTTACATTATGCATAAATTCTATAATAGAGCAGGGTGCTCCTCTGGATGAACGACTTGTTAATTGATTCTCTTTGTGCGTTACTTGATTTTCTATGTGTGGCCTGTGGAGTTTGCTATGCGTTCCACGTATGGCCAAGGCAGACTGGATTTCACTAGCAGATCTACACACCACCAACACAGGTACACTCATTTCCAACACACACTATGAAGTACAATGGACAAACTCTCCTTTGATCAAATTTGACTCTGACCACCAGAACACATGTTTTGTTTCACTGAAACGTGGCTGTCTGAAAACATTAGTGATTTTTGATTAATTTACGTGTTATTGACATTGAGACGAGACACCAGAAGCACAAGGAAAACTAGTCAATTCCGGCACCGCCGAAATTTTGACAGTGGCACGAGGGGGCTGATGGTCTTATTAACTGAATCAAAAAACATTAATGAATTTAATGGAAAAGAACATCTCTATTATCCTCCAAAGTCTCCTTTTACTAACAGAGCTAACGGCGCTAGCGTTAATGTGCTAACAGAGCTAACGCTAACGGAGCTAACAGAGCTAATGGTGCTAACAAAGCTAACGTGCTAACATTTTCAATAGAGCTAGCAGAGCTAATGGCGCTAATGCTAACAGAGCTAACGGTGCTAATGCTAATGGCGCTAATAGAGCTAACCGCGTTGTGCCTGTCTATGTATATGAGACAGTCTGTGTGTATTTAACTGTATTTGTGTGTGACTGTGTGTGTGTGTATGTATTTGTTGTTGTGTGTGACTTCGTATGTGTGTGTCTTCGTCTGTTTGTGTGTGTGTGTGTCTGCTTGAACTTCACATTTATCAAATTGTCCCAAGTATTTTGAACAAGCAGCCCAACCAGTTCCTACATGGAGATGTGTCTGGTATATGTGTGTCTGAATGTGTTTGTGTGTGCGTGTGTAACTTCTGCCCCACCTGCTGATAATTACCTCTCTATCTCTCCCACTTTTTACCTGTTCCTGAACAGCTACTTTTTCGCTGTCGGTTTCTTTCGAACAACTTGTGATTGTGACAAAACGGTAGCTGCTATCAAAACACCGATTACACTGTGAGATGCGGACAAGTCTGGGCCAGATGTACGTGTGTTTTATGTCCAGATATTCTTTAGAAAAATGACTAAATGGTTGATTTAAAAAGACACAATCCGGCAGGCTGCGACTCAGAAAACAGGAGATTGTATGGGTTTAAATGGAGCAGCAGAGCAGGGCAGCTGGTGCAAGATCCCTCTTTTTTTTTTTGAAACTCTTTATTTATTGGTATTTTCATTTTTCCATAAAGCAAATAACAACTGGACAAACAGTCAGGGTCCGGGGGTATAGTCAATACCTCCAAAGGATAAACTATCCTTTAAGTGCATCACATACATTTAAGACACATATCATTGTCACATTTGCAACAGAGTCACTTATTGGCCAAATAAACAGTCCATTTCTGCCATCGTTTCTCACCCAGATCTTTTTGAAGTCGGATTGAGTATGTCATTTGTTCAAGGACATGTAGTTGTTTTACTATATTAACAAAGATATCACTGGTGGGGGCGTTTTTCTGGAGCCAACATTTCGTAATGGCTTTCTTACTTGCCGCCTGCAGAACCTTGAAAAGGTAATTATCTGTTCTATTTAACTGTCCATGGGAAATATTTCCGAGAAAAAGAGCTGAAAATGATACATCGATGTCAAAACCCAGAACCTTTGACATAATTTTAGCCACTTCCCTCCAGAAAATCTTGATGGGAGGGCAGGACCAGAAGACATGAGTCTGGTCTGCCATGGTCTCTCCACAGTCTCTCCAGCAGGCCAGTTGTATTTCAGTTTGTTTAGACTTCTGCTTGGGAGTTATAAAAAAACGAATTAAACTTTTCCAACAGAAGTCCCTCCAGATCCAGGAGTTGGTAGAAGAGGACTGGGTTTCCCAGGCTTTAAGCCACATGTCCTCTGTTATTACGATGTTCAACTCCTTTTCCCATCGATGTTTCACATAGTCTGTATTGTCCTTATTCAGTGAAATGATGCCATGGTATAACTTACTTATAAGTCCTTTAACATTCCCAGAGTTGTATGCATCCATAAATACCTGAATTAGTGCTGGGGACTCTGCTGGATTACAACCTTTAATTTTCTTACTAAAATAATCGCGAAACTGTAAATACCTGAAAAAGTCTTGGCTGCCCAGTCCATACATTTGACATAAATTACTAAAGCTGTTAAGTTCCCCTTTTTTAACAATTGTACATACAGCAGTAACACCATAATAAGTCCATTGTCTGTATCTATGATCTTGTGATGCCGGTATAAATTCAGGGTCATATGCTGGCCATCTTAGTAGTTTTGGAGTTCAAATTTTTTGACCACTTCTCTCCACACCTTCAGTGAACAGTTCACCCATTGGCTCTCTGTCAATAGAATTTTTTTATCCATTCCTGCGCACCCTAGCAGAGATTGTATCGGTGCATCTGTTAGAGAAAATTCCATGGTTTTCCATTTAGCTACATATGATGGGTTACACCAGCACACAAGGGATCTCAGTTGGGCAGCCAAATAATAATCCCTTACAGATGGGAGGGCTCTGCCACCCCTCTCCTCCGGAAGCTTTAGTGTAGAAAGTTTAACCCTTGGTCTCTGTTTATTCCATATAAATCGAGAGATATGTTTATCCCATTCTCTGAATTGTTGCGGAGGAATATCTACTGGTAATGATAAAAAGAGATATAATAACCTCGGGAGAATATTCATTTTTATTGATCTAATTCTGCTACCGAAGTCAAGAGGCAGCAAGCCCCACCCATCGAGGTCTTCGTATATCTTTTTGGTGACACCACTATAATTACAACTGAATAATTGTGATATGTCTTTGGGTAGATTCACACCAAGATATTTAATATAGGAAGAATTCCGCTTAAAATTATACTTTACGCTGAGTTCTTCAGTAGGAGTGTAATTAAATATCATAACCTGTGTTTTATGTACATTCAGGATGTACCCTGAATATTCCCCATATGTTTCTAGCATTTTCATTAGTAGCGGCAGGCCTGAATTAGGATCTTTTATTGTAATCAATACGTCGTCCGCATACAGACTTATCTTATACTCTTCTCCTCCCACAAAAATTCCTTTTAGTCCTGTCTCCTGGCGTATTGCTTGAGCTAGAGGTTCGATGAATAAATTAAATAGGTAAGGGCTGAGAGGGCAGCCCTGTCTGCAGCCACGTTGTAAAGTTATAGAATCAGACAAACTTCCATTAACCTTAATCCTTGCAGTAGGGGAGGAGTAAAGTGCCTGAATACAATGTATAAAATCCTTGCTGAAGCCGAATTTCTCCATCACTAGATATAAAAATACCCATCCAACCGAATCAAAAGCTTTTTCAGCATCTAAGCTGAGAATAATGGCATTCATTTGGTCTTTACTAATCTGTTCGATGATATGTAGGGCTCTTCTTATGTCTTGTGTTTGTCTATTTTTTATGAATCCTGTTTGGTCCTCGTCTATTAACAGTGGCATTACCGGTTCCAATCTTTTTGTTAAAATTGTGGCATATAATTTGTAGTCTGAGTTTAAGACACTAATGGGTCTATATCCTTTACAGTCCACTTTGTCTTTACCCTCTTTGGGGATCACTGATATAAAGGCCTCATTCCAGGAGGGAGGGAGAGAGCCTCCTTTAAAAATATAGTTAAAACTGGGTTCTAATAATGGAAGCAGGTGATCTTTCATTGACTTATACCATTCAGGGGGAAAACCATCTGTGCCAGGTGATTTGTTGGTGTTTAAAGTTGAGATAGCTGCGCTTATTTCCTCCTTTGTTATTGGTGAGGTGAGTTTGTCGTTGGTATCTTTGCCTAACATGGGGAGATCTAAAAGCCTTAGAAAATCAATAACTGTATGTTTATCAATCTGTTTTGATTGGGAATATAAGGATTTGTAATATCTTTCAAATGCTTTTTGTATACCATCTAAAGTATGTGTGATTTTCTTTGTGATAGGGTCTCTAATCTTGTGTATAGTATTTTCTGCTTGTTGTTTTCTAAGTCTCCAAGCCAACAGTTTTGTTGCTCTAGGGCCAGCCTCATAATATCTTTGTTTCATGAACCTTATATTTTTCTCCACCTCCTCACCTAATATTTTATCTATTTCCTGTTTGATGTCCCTGATTTGTTGTATAATGGGTGGTTCTTTATTTGTTATATGTATTTCTTCCAAGTCTCTCAGTTTTTCCTGTAAATTTGTTAATTTCTGTGTTTTCATCTTTTTTAGAGCAGCTGTCTTGGCTATAATCTTCCCCCTGAGTACTGCTTTAGCTGCATCCCATAGTATACTGGGGTTTACTTCTTCATTATTATTATCTTGCATGTATGTTGCTATTTCCTTCTCCATTGAACTTATAAAGGTACGGTCGTTCAGTAACCCAGTATTAAGTCGCCATAAAGTTTTCCGCTGGTTACCATCTAGGTGTAGAGTTAGAAAAATCCCTGAATGATCTGAGAGATCCCTCTGACCTAATCTACAGTACTTCAACCTATGCAAATCTCTGTTATACATGAAAAAGTAGTCAATCCTGGAGTGGGCAGCATGTCTTGCAGAATAAAAGGTATATCCTGGGGTTGATCCATTCATACCCCGCCACACGTCAATAAGTCCCAAATCTTTAATTATTTTGTTTATGCGTTTTTCAGTCAAACTCCTCTTCCTTATTCTATTGGTTGTGTCTAAAGAAGGGTTTAGAAGAATGTTAAAATCTCCTGCGCAAATAAGAGTCCCACAAGTTTCTGAAGCTATTAGTTCAAATATCCTTCTAAAAAAGGATATATTGCTTCCCGGGGGAGCGTAGACGTTAAATAACGTCACCTCTTTTTGGTCTATTTTCCCTTTCACCACAACAAACCTACCCTCTTTGTCAATAATTTGAGAGATCAGTTCAAATTTTACCAAATTCAAGATCAATATAGCCACTCCCCTTCTTTTTCCGTTCTTATAAGATGAAAAAAAAGTATTTCTGAAGCCCATCTTTTTAAGTTTTTCATGTTCAGTGTTTGAGAGATGTGTCTCCTGCCAAAATGCCACACTTACCCTCTCCCTTTTAATTTTAGCCACGATTTTACTCCTTTTAACTGGATTATTTAGCCCATTTACATTTAGAGACAATATGTTATAATGTTGACAATGCATTAGTTTGACCTTGACCAGTGTAGAACAAGCGAACAGACATGAACATCGCTAACTGAGAAAAGCAAAAAAAGAACATTTGACTCCAAAGTTAGGGTGATTCTCAGCCACCCTGGGTCCCCGCAGGTAGGCTGAAGGGAAATCCTCATCCAGGAGGGCCCCTCAGTAAAGGTGAAACCAATCCTTTCACACATCCTAATAGTCCAATGTCCTCCGATAGCATTTCTGATCAAAGTGAAGTCTCCAGCATCAATAGTAAATATTTTGGCCCCATATACAAATAATAAGGCTGAAACCTGTAGTTGAATATACGCTAAATAAATTGGGAAACGTATGAATTAAAAAAATAAAATAGTTTCTCATAGCTGGTTTCGTTATGGGGCCAAAAAAGATTCACATACCGTGACTAAATGGGGAATGGAGATTAGTCGGAGGATCTCCGCTCAAACTCTTGCAATCTCTCCTTCGCACGGCGCGCGGTGTCTCCGGTACTTCTCTCACCAGCTCGTTGCCACACCGAGGCCCCGACAAGCTGCTCCATCTCCTGACTCAGATCCGCGGTGCTATGGGCCGGTATCTCCACCGTGTAGCCCCTCTTCCTCAGCTCCCCCGCCGCGTCTTGAGCACTCCCGTATGTGCGTGTTCCTGAATCCCAGTGTATGCGCATCTTATCCAGCGGAGTCTGGAAGCGGATTCCCTTTTCTTTCAAGAGCCTCTTTATCCCAGTGTATGCTTTGCGCTTCTGAACAACCTCCGTAGCATAATCATGATCAAACGATAGGCGTCGCCCCTCGATCGTTTTTTTCTTTCCCCAGGCTTTTTTCAGAACTGTTTCTTTGACATTAAACTCGAGAAAGTTTACAACTATTGACCTGGGTGGCTCATTACGCTCTGGTTTGCGAGCGAGGGCTCTGTGGGCGCGCTGAATATGCAAGCTAGTGTTCACTGTCAGTTCTGTTTTAAAAAGCTGCTCCACAAAGTCAGACACGGAGTTACCTTCCGCTCCCTCGGGTACGCCATAGATGCGCATGTTATTCCGCCTGGACCGTCCTTCCAGGTCTGTCATCTTTTCCTGCATGGCTCTCTGTCTTTCCAGGGACTTAGCTAGCGCCTCCTTCATAACCGTGTTAGCCGACTCAATGTCGTTTATCCGTGTTTCTGCTTCATTCAGTCTCGTTTCAAGAACCTGAATCCGAGCGGTGTTTTCAGAAAGTTTTTGATAAATTTCCTGCTTGATTTCCTGAAGTTCCTTTTTCATGTCTTCCTTAATTTCTTCTTTGAGGTTGTATAGAGCCTCTGAAGTCGCGTAACTCCGTTAGCACTGCGCGCATGTTGTCAGCTGGGTTGTCGCCTTGATCCTGAGCGTCTCTCTCCGTCGTAGTCATCTTTTCCTGTGTGTCACGTTTCGTTTGACTTCTAGTTGCTACTCCCCTATTCATTCCCAAGTAAAATTGCCATGAATTACTAGGTAAATAGTGGATTTAGGGGGTTATCTCTTATTTGCTATCGGGAACTCGCGATCATGCAGCCATCTTGCACCCTGCTCCGCCGGAAGTCCCCAGCAGCCGCAAGATCCCTCTTTATTTAAATTTGGTGGTGGCTAACCCTTTAAAATTGAACTTTGACGACAGAAGAAAGGTTTGTCTACAAAAAGATCCAAAAGTTATGTGTCTCCTATTCACCGTTTGGATTTTACTGCAATTTTAGAAATCAAATTTCAGGCGATTTCTCACTGGCTCTTTCACTCTAACTGATGATGTCATCCACTCTAGGGGGAGAAATTCTGAGCATTTTTTTGGGAAAATTTATGGTCTTGAGATGGTCATAGCTCGAAAACCATAAGAGATATCAAAAAAATGTGCTGAGGTTCATTTCGACCTGGCAAAATGATCTAAGTTTTAAAGTTTGAATGAAATCTCTAGCAGAAAGTATGGCGAAGCAATTGGACAACAATTAAAAAAGGCTGAAATTTGAGGAAATTTCCCATTCATTTCTTATGGGAAATTCTTCGCAGTTTTTTGTGTATAACTTTGCGAATTATTGACGAAAGAGCTATAAATAATCATCATCAAAGGGGACTGCGTGGAGGTGGTTCACACCTACAAATATCTAGATAGATAGATAGATAGATATACTTTATTTATCCCAAGCTGGCTGGGAGTGCAGCTGGATGAGAAACTGGATTGGACTGCCAACACTGACGCTCTGTGCAGGAAAGGACAGAGCTGCCTGTACTTCCTCAGAAGTCTGGCGTCCTTCAACATCTGCAAAAAGCTGCTGCAGATTTTCTACCAGTCTGTGGTAGCAAGTGCCCTCCTGTACGCAGTAGTGTGCTGGGGAAGCAGCCTGAAGAAGAAGGATGCAGCACGCCGACAAACTAGTGAGGAAGGCAGGCTCCGTCGTTGGCACAGAGCTGGACAGTCTGACATCTGTGGCAGAGCGATGGTCACTGAACAAGCTCCTGTCCATAGCAGACAATCCTGATCATCCACTGCACAGCACCATCTCCAGGCAGAGGAGCAGCTTCAGTGACAGACTGCTGTCATTGTCCTGCTCTACTGACAGACTGAAGAGATCGTTCCTCCCCCACGCTGTACGGCTCTTCAACAACTCTCGGGGAGGGCGACAAAAACATTAACCATCACAACAACTCTGAACTCACTACACACCTACACCACACATGGACACACGCACTTTATCTCACACACATCCATATGCTGGACTCAAACTGACTATTGCACACTGCTACTTTGCACAACTGCACTACTGCGCACATATTTAACTGCTCGAATGTTTAGTTCAGATGTTTATCCTGTATAGCTTAGTTCTTTATTTTTTATTTTTTACTTTTTACTCAATAGTTTGCATATCGACCAGGCATTGGTGTGGAAGACACAGTCATCTACCTTCTTAGTCAGTCATCTGGTCAAAACCAGTCATCTAGATCTTGTTCTTACCCGCAGAACACTGGGAGCAATGCAAGGGTAGTGTTTTTTGACTTCTGCAGTGTTTCCAACACAAGGGGAAAACTGGAAGGAGCAGGAATATGTTATGGTAGTGGTTTAGTCCTTGCCCTACCCTTAAGTGCCCTCTTGTGGCTTGGCGGGGGACTGTTTTACTGAACATAACCGGCACTTACAGCTATCAAGACATGGTGCCAGAAGTTGTACGGGGGAGCGAGAAAATAAAAGATCGTCTACCCCTGCCTCTCACCAACTGCACCAATAAAACCGGGGTGGGAATAAAAACCCTGGTTTGGGTAGGGGGTAGAAAATAAAGAGGTAGAGTCAAAGATGAAAGTAGGGATTGGATACAGACCCTTGTTCGGGTAGGGGGTAGAAAGTTTAGAGGATGCTGAAGGTGGAGGCCTAATCCGCAGACTAGATTTAACAGCCTCTTCTAACATTTCCTTCAAGAAGCAAACAAAACAGGAAAACAACCAAAAAGAACAAAAAACAAGCCAACTCTGTATCTTACAAAGCAAACTCACCTGAACAGGCTGCATGGTCCAAAAGAGAGAGACTCTAGCTGGCCACACCCCCACCTTATCTAAACTTCCTCTTCCTGGATCTCTTCCTATTGGGAGAGCGAGAAGATGGGGCGGGGAAAGCAGAGCAGAGGAGAGGTGTCTTGTTCAGACTTTAGCCTCTTCTCCTGCCGGGTTAGGCATGCATGTCCTCTGCCCCCCCCAGTTCACCCCCCAAATACTATTATTTCTTTCTCCTGATCTATATCCACTGACTCGACCTAGCAGCCTCATCTGATGCTTGGGGCTTTGCCTGGGCCAAGCCCCAAGCCTCCCCGGCATGATTGAACATTTCCTACTATTTCTGCATGCCTAAGAGCTGCCTCTGCCTCCTGCACTGCTGCCCTTGGGTTCCATTTCCTCCCCCCAGAAGGATTCGGACCCACATTGCTAACTAACATGTCCTTACTCCCAGATAATAAAAGTTCTGTCCTAACCTTAGTGCATTTAAACTTCTCTGTTAGACTGGATACTGGCAGCTGAAGCATTCCTTTCCCATACAAAGCTACATTGCTTAAGCACCTGGGAGCACCCAACCATTTTCTAATATAAGAGCTAACTAGCCTTTCCATTCTCTCTGCTACAGATAATGGGACTTCATATACTGACATTGGCCACATTAACCTAGGATACAAGCCAAACTGCAAGCACCACAACCTCAGTTTTCCTGGGAGCCCTGATTTATCTATTCTCTCCAGCTCTTCTGCAACATCCTTTCTAAATTGCACAACCTGTTCAACATCATTCAGGTCCACATTGTACCACAGTCCTAGACTCTTGACTGATGTCTCCCTAATTGTTGGGATTTCTTCACCATCTATAGCAAACTTCCTATCACTTACTTTCAGCCTGTTGTGAGCTCTGCGATATTTGCACACAAGCCCATCGACAGGGGGGGGGGCAACCGGGTATGTTGTCCCGGGCCTCAGGACCATAGGGGCCCCTGAATGACCCTTAATTTATTTTACTTTACATTCACATATTTCTTTTTAATTAAATCATTGCCTGATGAATTGAATATTATTTCTACTCAACATATACTTAAAAACTTTAACATATTAAATATTTCAAATATATATTTTCCTTTTTTTTGCACCCCAACCCTCCGTCTTAGCAGTGAATGGTTTGATCCCGCTCTGGCGCACACAGCGGGAAATGTATTTAAATCTGTGATTGTTATAAACTCTAAACATGGCGAGTCGACATAAATCGGGTGCGCAGAAAAGAAAAGAAAAAAGAAAAAGAAAGGAAGATCATAGAGGTGAACGAGAAAAAATGATGACGTTTTTAAAAGGGGGACAAGAAGCCAGAGAATTAGGGCTAGAGTTGGCTGTGGACGGTGATGTCGGTAAGTGAACAACAGCCACTAACACTGAAAGTTTACATTCACGCGATCACCGTGACCAGATTCGAGTCTGTCACCGGCCGCTTGTAGCCTATTGAGCTGCGGTATGACAAGACAAGGAGAGAGGAGGTGATGGTTGGTTTATATTGTGTCACATCACATTACTGTCTGTTAACTGTCCATCTCAAATTAAATAATTTGAAAATTGACACTGTCATTGCTTGCAGCGTTACAAGTACTGCATATGTTGTCGTGACAAGCCAGGGGGGAGGGGGGGGGGGGGGCTATGATGGTCTCTTGTCCCCGGGCCCCAGCAAATCTGTTGACAGCCCTGCTTGCACACAGTCTGATGTCTTGGAAATATGCTTTTACGAAGTTAACAACTATCTCTTTAAAGTTTAAAGTAGTGAAAAGGAACTCCAAATAAGGCTATGCGGCACTGACCCAAACGCATTAGCCAGATCTAAAAATACAACATTCAAGTCTCTATAAAGTTGGTTTGGAAAAAAATGTCATAAATCCATTATATAGCATCTTTTTTATTTCTCAATTGTAAGTTTAAGTTTCATTATCTTGTCTCACACAACAACAACAGCCTCAGAGCGAGCAGCCTACACACTGAAAATGGCGAGTTTAGATGAAGATTTGGATCGTGCAGTGAAACAGGCCTGCGTGGTTCTTTTGGTGAACGCTTGTAAAGATATACAAGAATATGTTTCTCTTGCAGGGATTTAGCTACTTTAATGTGAGGGCTTGCCTCCCCATGTGCAAATGATCCACCAAAGCAAGTTCCTCCCAACACTATTTTGCAAGGGCAACCTGGCTGCACCCTGGGCTTAGTGTGCACAATGTGATTGTGATTAAAGTCATACAAACAAGACAGAGTGTTTTTCCCCTGTACCAGAATGATAATGGGTGCAGCCTGAAACAAAGTGTGCAGATCAGTCTGGTTGTGTGAGGTTCGTTGAAAAGCTACTTGGCAATTAGCCTGAAAATAACTGCCTTCAGTGGACTTAAAAACATTTAGTCAGAAATACTGAGGACAAGACTCTGATATCTCAGTGAAAGCTACAGCCCTGCGGTGGCTGTGTTTGTGTGTGAGTAATATTTAAACAATTATGAGAGAGCAACACATTCAGAACGAAACTCACAATGACCGAAGACGATCAAAATACTATTTAAAAAACTGAATAACTTCAACAGATTGATCAGTCATTACATTGCTAATGCTAAATTACTCTTTACTGTGTATCAGTCAAAGAAACAGTTTCTTCCATCAAACACCACAGACGGATCAGAGGAGTCACTTATCTTCAGCATTAGTACAGAAGAAACAAAGCTGATCACTTATCAGTGTTGAGACATTGATTCATTTTGGCTGGACAGAACAACTTCTTCAGGTGTTTAGAAATTTCTTTCATTTTTAGTCCGTATATGATTGGATTGAAAAGAGGATTATACAAAACCACTTGCAAAGTCATTATTAAACTAACAGGTTTTGGAAAATACGATTCTAATCTAATTACAATGACATCATATGCACACAAACAGGAGAAACCGATTAAAACGATCAGATGTGGTAAACAGGTCTGTGCAGCTTTTCTCCTGACTTCTCCACTACTTCGATAGGATATTATCAGTATCCTGGTGTATGAGAAAAGGATGAAGAGCATCGGGAGAAGTGCAACATTTAGCAGAATGATCATGTCATGTACAACTTGTGATTCTGAGATCACACAGTGAAGTTTGTAAACTGTGTTATTGCAGAAAATTCCTTTTAAAATAAAGCTACAGAGTTTTTTATTAGCATTCAGTACAGCTGGCACTGCAATCTGACCAGCGGGCACAAGCCAAGCTAAAACCAAGAAAATACTGACAGTTGTTTTCTTCATGATAGTTGGATATTGCAGAGGTTTACAGATGGACACATACCTGTCATAAGACATGGCTGCCAACAGTAAGAACTCTGAACCACCTAAAGAGTAAAACACATGAAACTGAAAGAGACAGGCAGAATAAGATATGATCTGCTTCTCAGATAAAAAGTCAATAAACAGCTTTGGGTAGATCGCAGTGCTAAAAACAACTGAGTTGATTAACAGAGCTGCAATGAAAATGTACATCGGCTCATGGAGGTTTTGGTGAATCCAGATCAGATAGACAATAGTAGAATTACTGCAGATTATCAGAATATATGCTGAGAAGAAAATCACAAAATAAAGAAATCTGTATTTGTGCATTTCCACATATCCATCAACAGTTATATATGTTATATTTACTTGACTATCCATCAAAGTTGCCTGAAGAAGAAGAACAGAAAAGTCTCAGTTGAAGGTTACATTAACATACTACACACAGTATCTTGTATCAGATTGTTTTGTTCCCCGGTACCTGACCTTGATGTGCACCTGTGTGCTCGTTGAAATATTCCAGTCCATACAAACAAACTTCAGAGAGTGAACTGTTGCAGTCTGTATATTGCTTTTATCAGCCTGCATCACCCTCCATGCATCTCATTAAAATGAGATCATCTGAACAACTTCATCAGACTCTAGAGGCCTGAACCCATAGGTGGTGTTTTTGTTGTTCAGTGTTGTTGGTTTTTTGTCGTTTCCTGAGCCTCTGTCATCAGAATTGCCACTGCATTACAATCCTCACTGATGCCTGTGAATATTCTCATTCATCCAGGTCATTGTAAGCTTTAGGGCATTCAATCGTTCACAACTGGACCTCGTCAGTTTGTCTTAGAAGACGTTTCGCCTCTCATCCGAGCAGGCTTCATCAGTTCGTACGCAACCAGACTAGATAGGACAGCTCTAGTCCAATGCAATGATGTTAGGTTCAAGTATTTATCCCCTGAGTGAGACCAACCCACAAAAACAAGAATGGTATCACTCTATTGTGAGGCAAACGATCCCCCCATTAAGGCGGGGTGGGGTGCAACCCTTTGGTGTCAACGACAGTCGTTAGCCTCGTTAGTGTCCCATTATTGTCATTGGGAGGCTCCTTGAGCCATGTGTGAATGGCTTTGTTGTTTGTTTTCAGAGGCTAAATCTTTGAATCTCTTAGGGAGAGATGAAAGGACAGCATTGTATGTGGGAGATAGGTGGTGTCTAAGACCTCCCCCTCTGTTCAGAGATGGTTTTTCAACCTTGACATAGATAGCTTCTCTTACCCCTCTTTCAAACCATCTGTCTTCTCTGTCCAGAATATGCACATTTTTATCCTCAAAGGAGTGTGCTTTCTCCTTGAGATGCAGGTAAACAGCTGAGTCCAGCCCTGAAGAGTTAGCCCTTCTGTGTTGTGCCATGCGTCTGCTCAGTGGCTGTTTGGCTTCCCCAATATATAAGTCTGTGCATTCCTCACTGCACTGGACTGCATACACCAGGTTGTTCTTCTGAGTGTGAGGCGTCCGGTCTTTAGGGTCCGGTCTTTAGGGTGCACCAGCACCATCCCGGTACATTTCAAACCCGGGAACACTCTCAGACAAAGGCTGGACAGAGAAGACAGATGGTTTGAAAGAGGGGTAAGAGAAGCTATCTATGTCAAGGTTGAAAAACCATCTCTGAACAGAGGGGGAGGTCTTAGACACCACCTATCTCCCACATACAATGC
Source organism: Chelmon rostratus (assembly GCF_017976325.1). NCBI lineage: Eukaryota > Metazoa > Chordata > Actinopteri > Chaetodontiformes > Chaetodontidae > Chelmon > Chelmon rostratus. The sequence continues at coordinate 26,397,359 of NC_055670.1, read as the reverse complement.
TGTCCTTTCATCTCTCCCTAAGAGATTCAAAGATTTAGCCTCTGAAAACAAACAACAAAGCCATTCACACATGGCTCAAGGAGCCTCCCAATGACAACAATGGGACACTAACGAGGCTAACGACTGTCGTTGACACCAAAGGGTTGCACCCCACCCCGCCTTAATGGGGGGATCGTTTGCCTCACAATAGAGTGATACCATTCTTGTTTTTGTGGGTTGGTCTCACTCAGGGGATAAATACTTGAACCTAACATCATTGCATTGGACTAGAGCTGTCCTATCTAGTCTGGTTGCGTACGAACTGATGAAGCCTGCTCGGATGAGAGGCGAAACGTCTTCTAAGACAAACTGACGAGGTCCAGTTGCGAACGATTGAATGCCCTAAAGCTCACTGATATAATAGTGGTGATATTAAGACTTGCTTTTGCTGTTTTATTTTTTTTATCTGTCCATTCATTAATTTTGTCCTTGGGCTGTTCCTAAAGGTACTTATTGCAGCAGCCTTCAGCATCCAGAATAATTGCAGAGTGGATGAAATCTTTTTATTGTTTTGTTTAATTGCTGTTCAAATTAGCACATCTGTATATTTTCCCAGATATCTGAGAAATACATTCCACACAATAACTCTCAACAGCATTTTACAGCTTCACAAATTATTTACAGTCCATACTTTGAGCATCATGTACAATGTCACCTCGAACCAAACGCATATATAAAGGTTACATTATGTATAAATTCTATAATAGAGCAGGGTGCTCCTCTGGATGAACGACTTGTGATTTGATTCTCTTTGTGTGTTGTTTGTTTTTATCTATGTGTAGCCTGTGGAGTTTGCTCTTCATTCCACGTATGGCCAAGGCAGACTGGATTTCACTAGCAGATCTACACACCACCAACACAGGTACACTCATTTCCAACACACACTATGAAGTACAATGGACAAACTCTCCTTTGATCAAATTTGACTCTGACCACCAGAACACAAGCACGTTTTGTTTCACTGAAACGTGGCTGTCTGAAAACATTCGTGATTTTTGATTAATTTACATTTCATTGACATTGATTTGAGTGAGACACTAGAAGCACAAGGAAAACTAGTCAATTCCAGCATCGCCGAAATTTTGACAGTGGCACGAGGGGGCTGATGGTCTTATTAACTGAATCAAAAAACATTAATGAATTTAATGCAAAAGAACATCTCTATTATCCTCCAAAGTCTCCTTTTACTAACAGAGCTAATGGCGCTAACGCTAATGTGCTAACAGAGCTAATGCTAACAGAGCTAACAGAGCTAATGGTGGTAACAGAGCTAACGGTGCTAACATTTTTAAAAGCGCTAGCAGAGCTAATGACGCTAATGCTAACAGAGCTAATGGTTCTAATGCCAACGGCGCTAACAGAGCTAATGGTGCTAATGCTAACAATGCTAACAGACCTAACGGTGCAAATGCTAATGGCGCTAATAGAGCTAATAGAGCTGCGTTGTGCCTGTCTATGTATATGAGGCTGTCTGTGTGTATTTAACTGTATTCGTGTGTGACTGTGTCTGTGTGTATGTATCTGTCGTTGTGTGTGACTTCGTATGTGTGTGTCTTCGTCTGTTTGTGTGTGTGTGTCTGCTTGAACTTCACATTTATCAAATTGTCCCAAGTATTTTGAACAAGCAGCCCAACCAGTTCCTACATGGAGATGTGCCTGGTATATGTGTGTCTGAATGTGTATGTGTGTGCGTGTGTAACTTCTGCCCTACCTGCTGATAATTACTCTCTACCTCTCCCACTTTTTACCTGTTCCTGAACAGCTACTTTTTCGCTGTCGGTTTCTTCCAAACAACTTGTGATTGTGACAAAACGGTAGCTGCTATCAAAAAACCGATTACACTGTGAGATGCGGACAAGTCTGGGCCAGATGTACGTGTGTTTTATGTCCAGATATTCTTTAGAAAAATGACTAAATGGTCGATTTAAAAAGACACAATCCGGCAGGCTGCGACTGGGTTTAAATGGAGCAGCAGAGCAGGGCAGCTGGTGCAAGATCCCTCTTTATTTAAATTTGGTGGGGGCTAACCCTTTAAAGTTGAACTTTGACAAGAGAAGAAAGGTTTGTCTACAAAAAGATCCAAAAATTATGTGTCTCCTATTCATGGTTTGGATTTTACTGCAATTTTAGAAAAAAAATTCAGGCGATTTCTCACTGGCTCTTTCACTCTAACTGATGATGTCATCCACTCTAGGGGGAGAAATTCGAAGCATATTTTTGAGAAACTTACTGGTCTTGAGATGGTCATAGCGCGAAAACCGTAAGAGATATCAAAAAATGTGCCAGGTTCATTTCGACCTGGCAAAATGATCTACGTTTTAAAGTTTGAATGAAGTCTCTAGCACAAAGATTGACACAGGAGCAGATGTAACTGCTGACTGCAAAAACATGTGGTGTTGACATGATCGAGTCAGAACTGAGCAGGCCACCAAACTTCTCTCTGTTCTACAACCCAAAAGCACAGACAACAGTATCAGCTGATGCATCCTCCTTTGGACTCGGAGCAGTGCTGCTTCAAAAGCGAGAAGACAGCACAGTCAAACCAGTCACATTTGCATCAAGACCACTCAGCCCGACAGAACAAAGGTATGCTCAGATTGAGAAAGAGGCCCTGGCCATAACCTGGTCTTGTGAGCGGATCTCAGATTGTCTCATAGGCATCGAGTTCCATGTCGAGACGGATCACAAACCTTTAGTGCCACTTTTAGGCTCAAAGAACCTTGACAAGCTCCCACCACGAGCACAGAGACTGAGAATGGGATTAATGAGGTGCTCTTTCTACATCTCACATGTGCCTACTTAATCAAGTGAAACAATACTGCTGGAATGGCTGGCCAGACAAACACAAAATATCAGGGCCATTCTTTCCCAATCAGCAACATGCCGGTGGCCTTACAGTTGAAAATGGCCTACCATTAAAGGGGACATGTATAGTCATTCCTAAGTCACTGCAAAAAGACATTTTGGGCTACCCGCACACAGGTCAACAGGACCAAAGTCCAGAGAGAGAGCAAAGCAGTCGCAGCAGTGCAGAGGAGCACAACTGCCCACAGAGTTCCCAACACATCCGTGGGAGTTGGTTGGTGTTGATCTTTTTGAATGGAACAACAGCTAGTACCTGCTTTTAGTGGACTATTTCAGCAAATTCATAGAAATAGCTCACACACACTACTTCTATTGAACAGTGCAGTGATTGAACACATGAGGTCCATATTTGCAAGACACGGCATTCCTGTGGAGGTTCGGACTGACAATGGCCCACAGTTCTCATCAGAGCACTTCACATCACTACCCTGCGAGGGAGAGAATGGAGGGAGAGAGATAAGCAGTGGAAATGGTTCAACAGCAGATACCGAGCACATGACCTTTCCGGACTACACCCAGGAGATCTGGTTTGGATTAACAGCCTCTTCTAACATTTCCTTCAAGAAACAAACAAAACAGGAAAACAACCAAAAAAGAACAAACAAGCTAACTCTGTATCTTACAACACTAACTCACCTGAACAGGCCACATGGTCCCAAAGAGAGACTCTAGCTGGCCACACCCCCACCTTATCTACACTTCCTCTTCCTGGATCTCTTCCTATTGGGAGAGCCAGAAGATGGGCGGGGAAAGCAGAGCAGAGGAGAGGTGTCTTGTTCAGACTTTAGCCTCTTCTCCTGCCGGATTAGGCATGCATGTCCTCTGCCTCCCCCCTACTCCCTCACTGCCCCCCAACTACTATTATTTCTCCTGATCCATATCCACTGACTAGACCTAGCAGCCTCATCTGACATCTCCCTCACCACCTTCCTTAAATTTTGCCCCTGCACTCTCAGCTCCCTCAACAGTGAAACAGCTGACCCTGCAACAAAACCTCTACACCCCACTTCAACCGGACAGACCCTGGTCTTCCATCCCCTCTGCTCAGATTCTGTCTTTAAATCTGCATACTTGGTCTTCTTCCTTTCATAAGCTGCCTCCACTGAATTTTCCCAAGGGACTGTTAACTCAATAAAATACAGTCTTTTTACCCATGGACCATAAGACAATGTCCGGCCTCAGATTACTATAAACTATTTCCTGGGGCACAACTAGCTTTCCTCCCAAGTCGACCTGCATTTGCCAATCATCAGCCCCCACCAGGCAGCCACCTACCTGCCTTCTCCCTGACTTAGCAGCTCCATTTTTCTCCCCCTCTCGAACAAACTGCACACCTAACCTCTCCTTTCTAGAACTTCCAGAATTCACCTGCTTCCTTCTCTCTTCAATGCCTGCGGCTAAGCTTCTCAGCACCTGATTATGCCGCCATGTATACCGGCCTTGTGATAAGCTAGTTCTACAACCTGACAAAATGTGCTTGAAACTTGCTGTACCTTGCGTTTTATTCAAGGTGACATCATACATGATGCTTAAAGTATGGACTGTAAATAATTTGTGAAGCTGTATTTCAGGGAAAATATACAGATGTGCCAATTTGAGCAGCAATTAAAGAAAAGAATAAAAAGATTTCATCCACTAGCCTCCACAAGATAAAAAAGTATTTCAAACAGCAAAAGCAAGTCTTAATATCACCACTATGATATCAGTGAGGATTGTAATGCACTGGCAGTTCTGATGAAAGAGGCTCAGGAAACGACAAAAAACCAACAACACTGAACAACAAAAACACCACCTATGGGTTCAGGCCTCTAGAGTCTGATGAAGTCGTTCAGATGATTGCAGCACTTGATGGACATTTTCATGAGATGCATGGAGGGTGATGCAGGCTGATAAAAAACAATATAGAGAGTGGAACAGTTCACTCTCTGAAGTTTGTTTGTATTGACTGCCCACACATATGAACATCCGTTTCTGATACAAGATACTGTGTGTAGTATGTTAATGTAACCTTCAACCGAGACTTTTCTGTTCACATCTTCTTCAGGCAACTTTGATGGATAGTCAAGTAAATATAACATATATAACTGTTGATGGATATGTGGAAATGCACAAATACAGATTTCTTTATTTTGTGATTTTGTTCTCAGCATATATTCTGATAATCTGCAGTAATTCTACTATTGTCTATCTGATCTGGATTCACCAAAACCTCCATGAGCCGATGTACGTTTTCATTGCAGCTCTGTTAATCAACTCAGTTGTTTTTAGCACTGCGATCTACCCAAAGCTGTTTATTGACTTTTTATCTGAGAAGCAGATCATATCTTATTCTGCCTGTCTCTTTCAGTTTCATGTGTTTTACTCTCTCGCTGGTTCAGAGTTCTTACTGTTGGCAGCCATGTCTTATGACAGGTATGTGTCCATCTGTAAACCTCTGCAATATCCAACTATCATGAAGAAAACAACTGTCAGTATTTTCTTGGTTTTAGCTTGGCTTGTGCCCGCTGTTCAGATTGCAGTGCCAGCTGTACTGAATGCTAATAAAAAACTCTGTAGCTTTATTTTAAAAGGAATTTTCTGCAATAACACAGTTTACAAACTTCACTGTGTGATCTCAGAATCACAAGTTATACGTGATATGATAATTCTGCTAAATATTGTACTTCTTCCGATGCTCTTCATCCTTTTCTCATACACCAGGATACTGATAATATCCTATCGAAGTAGTGGAGAAGTCAGGAGAAAAGCTGCACAGACCTGTTTACCACATCTGATCGTTTTAATCAATTTCTCCTGTTTGGGTTTTTTTGATGTCATTGTAATTAGATTAGAATCATATTTTCCAAAACCTGTTAGTTTAATAATGACTTTGCAAGTGGTTTTGTATAATCCTCTTTTCAATCCAATCATATACGGACTAAAAATGAAAGAAATTTCTAAACACCTGAAGAAGTTGTTCTGTCCAGCCAAAATGAATCAATGTCTCAACACTGATAAGTGATCAGCTTTGTTTCTTCTGTACTAATGCTGAAGATAAGTGACTCCTCTGATCCGTCTGTGGTGTTTGATGGAAGAAACTGTTTATTTGACTGATACACAGTAAAGAGTAACATCAGCATCAACAGTGTAATGACTGATCAATCTGAAGTTATTCAGTTTTTTAAATAGTATTTTGATCGTCTTCGGTCATTGTGAGTTTCGTTCTGAATGTGTTGCTCTCTCATAATTGTTTAAATATTACTCACACACAAACACAGCCACCGCAGGGCTGTAGCTTTCACTGAGATATCAGTCTTGTCCTCAGTATTTCTGACTAAATGTTTTTAAGTCCACTGAAGGCAGTTATTTTCAGGCTAATTGCCAAGTAGCTTTTCAACGAACCTCACACAACCAGACTGATCTGCACACTTTGTTTCAGGCTGCACCCATTATCATTCTGGTACAGGGGAAAAACACTCTGTCTTGTTTGTATGACTTTAATCACAATCACATTGTGCACACTAAGCCCAGGGTGCAGCCAGGTTGCCCTTGCAAAATAGTGTTGGGAGGAACTTGCTTTGGTGGATCATTTGCACATGGGGAGGCAAGCCCTCACATTAAAGTAGCTAAATCCCTGCAAGAGAAACGTATTCTTGTATATCTTTACAAGCGTTCACCAAAAGAACCACGCAGGCCTGTTTCACTGCACGATCCAAATCTTCATCTAAACTCGCCATTTTCAGTGTGTAGGCTGCTCGCTCTGAGGCTGTTGTTGTTGTGTGAGACAAGAAGATGAAACTAATTTTTCTGCATTAGAAACATGACTAAATTACAACAATTGAGATATAAAAAAGATGCTGGAAATTGGATTCATGCCATTTTTTACAAGCCAACTTTATTGCTATAATGCAATATTTACTGGCCTCCTGCAAAAAACACTGAGAGACCAGCACACTCAGAACTCTGCAGCTCGACTATTAACAGGACCAAGAAGAGAGAGCACATTCGTCCAGTCTTGCGTTCCTCCCGGCAGGTGCGCCGCCAGTATTCCAGTAGGAACAATAGATCCTGAGACTGTGCGATAAAAATGTGAAACAGTGACAGGTAGTCCTGTGATTTCAGTGCTTTGTGTACCTTCCTCCAGTAACAGATGTGATGAGGCACGAGATCATGGTTAAAACACAGGGCTTTATTCTTGGAACCAACCTGTGAGAACTGATGGAAAAGAGAAAAAAATACAATCAATATATGAACGTATGTATGTCTTGTATTCACATTCCTTAATTTCCCTATACAGCTACACGACAGACAATACACTGAGCCAATACAGCCACAGCAGGTGTAATCGTGTACGTAAAATACACCACAGAGACAAAAATTGCTGTATAAATATAAATACATGAAATACATCATACCTCGTAGGCTGCGTATTACTAAGAGCAAGCCCATTGACGGAGGGGGGGGCAACCGGGTATGTTGTCCCGGGCCTCAGGACCATAGGGGCCCCTGAATGACCCTTAATTTATTTTAAGGGGTGCTTAAAAGGGAACACCCTCCCAGGAAGGCATCCAGGAGGCATCCGATAAAGATGCCCGAGCCACCTCAGCTGGCACCTCTTGCCGTGGAGGAGCAGCGGCTCTACTCTGAGCTCCTCCCGAGTGACAGAGCTCCTCACCCTATTTCTGAGGGAGCGCCCCACCACCCTGCAAAGGAAATTCATTTCAGCTGCTTGTATCCGATATCTTGTTCTTTCGGTCATGACCCAAAGTTCATGACCATTGGTGAGGGTAGGAGCATAGATTGACTGGTAAATCGAGAGCTTTGCCTTTCTGCTCAGCTCCTTCTTCTCTACGGTACAACAACCGCATTACTGCTGCCGCCGCACCGATCCACCTATCAATCTCACGCTCCATCACTTGTGAACAAGACCCCAAGATGCTTGAACTCCTCCACTTGAGGCAAGAGCTGTCCTCCAACCCAGAGGGGGCAAGCCACCCTTTTGTGTGATCATGGCCTCGGACTTGGAGGTGCTGATTCTCATCCCAGCCGCTTCGCACTCGGCTGCAAATAGCCCGAACACATGCTGGAGGTCCTGGTTCGAAAATGCCAACAGGACAACATCATCCGCAAAAACAGAGATGAGATCCCGTGGTCCCCGAACCAGACCCCCTCCAGCCCTTGGCTGCGCCTAGAAATTCTGTCCATAAAAATAATGAACAGAACCGGTGACAAAGGGCAGCCCTGCTGGAGTCCAACATGCACTGGGAACAGGTCTGACTTAATGCGAATCAAGCTCCTGCTCCGGTCATACAGAGACCGGATGGACCGTAGTAGAGGGCCCAGGACTCCATACTCCCAAAGCACCTCCCACAGAATGCCACGAGGGACACGGTTGAATGCATTCTCCAAGTCCAACACATGTGGACTGGTTGGGCAAACTCCTACGAATCCTTGAGCACCCTGCAGAGGGTGTAGAGCTGGTCCAGTGTTCCACGACCAGAATGAAAACTGCATTGTTCCAGCCAAGACAGCCCTACAACATCCAGAGACTTCAGGTACTCAGGGCAGATCTCATCCACCCCCGGTGCCTTCCGAGCTTCCGAACTACCTCGGTGACCTCAGCCTGAGCAATGGATGAGCCAACCTCTGGGTCCCCAGCTTCCTCTACAAGAGGTGTGGCAATGGGATTGAGGAGATCTTCAAAGTATTCTTTCCACCGCCCGACAATATCCCCAGTCGAAGTCAACAGCTCCCCACCTCCACTGTAAAAAGTATTGGCAGGGTACTGCTTCCCCTTCTGAGGCGCCGGACGGTTTGCTAGAATCTCTTTGTGGCCTCCCCGAACTTTTCCCATACCCAAGTTTTTGCTTCCACAATCGCCCGGGCTCACTCGGGATCTGGTCAAAGCTCTCACGGAGGTGCGAGTTGGAAACCCCTCTGACAGAGGGTTCCGCCAGAGACTCTCACTACCGGTTTGGGCCTGCCAAGTCTGTCCAGCTTTCTCCTCCGCCAACTCACCACCAGATGGTGACAGCTCAGCCCCTCTCTTCACCCGAGTGTGCAAGACATACAGTTGAAGGTCAGATGACAAGACCACAAAGTGCCATGTGCACTGATGGACACCCTTATGCTTGAACATGGTGTTTGTTATGGACAAACAGTGACTAACACAGAAGTCCAGTAGCAGAACACCGCTCGGGTTCAGATCGGGAAGGCCGTACCTCCCAATCACGCCCCTCCAGGTAACACAAAAAATTATTAATGTGCTGAACTAAAAATTTCACTGCAGGGGTGAGGCAGTCGCACTTTGTATATAACATGCTGAGGTCACGGATGCGACTAAGGGCATTTTCACACCCGCGAGACTTGAGTGACGAATGATTTGAATTGGACATTGCTGTGTTAATCATCCTTGTTCGGACAGGTGTGTCCAAAGCGGCAATCACATCAGAGTCCAACACAACTTGAGAGAGGTGGTCTCAGTCCACTTCCAGTCAAATCTGAGAGCAGTTCAGTTGCAGTGAGAACAGAACACTGGACTTCACTGGAGTGAATGTCCTAGACGAGGTATTTTAGGTTGCAAATAAACATTTGTTGACATGTTAGCAAGAGGCAGACCTTGAGGAGTACACATCATCTGTATTGTCCTATGTTCAGTTCTGCACTGATGCTGTCCTCCCAGTCAAGACCATTACAGTGTTTCCCAACCAGAAACCATGGCTGGACAACACAGTGCGGTCCCTGCTGAAAGCCCGGGATACTGCCTACAGATCTGGAGACAGGCTGGCTTATAGCAGGGCTCGAGCAGAACTGAAGAAGGGAATTAAGCAGGCCAAGCTCCAGTACAAAAACAAAATTGAAGATCACTTCAATAACAACAACCCCCAGAACATGTGGAGAGGCATCAGAACCATGACGGACTACAAGCCGAACACTCAGCTCACCAGCCACGACCCCACCCTGCCTGACACCTTAAACAGCTTCTTTGCCTGCTTCGACACATCAGGCAGCAGAGAAGTCACACACCTCCCAGCACCAGCCCCTCGTCCTGCAGCAGCACCAGGTGACATCCACCCTGAGGAGGATCAACACCCGCAGAGCTGCAGGACCGCATAAGGTGTCTGGCAAGACTTTGAGGACATGCGCTGACCAGCTAGCAGGAGTGTTCCTGGACATCTTCATGTCCCTGCAGCTGTCCACGGTTCCTGAGTGCCTCAAGTCCTCCACCATCATTCCGGTACCGAAGAAGACATCCATCACCTGCCTGAATGACTACCGGCCTGTTGCTCTGACCCCGGTAATCATGAAGTGCTTTGAGCGGATTATTCTTAGGTACATCAGAGGCTTCATCCCCTCCGACCTAGACAGCCTTCAGTTCGCCTACAGAGGGAATCGGTCCACAGAGGATGCTGTCTCCATCACCCTGCATACAGCCCTGACCCACCTGCAGCAGCCCAACACCTACATCAGGATGCTATTTGTAGACTTTAGCTCAGCTTTTAACACCGTCACCCCAGACAAGCTGGCACTGAAGCTACACGCAGTGGGTCTGCCTGCGTCTCTGTGCCACTGGATCAGAGACTTTCTCACCAACAGGCCTCAGGTGGTGAGAATAGGGAACATCACATCATCCCCTCTGGTCCTCAGCACGGGCACGCCACAGGGATCTGTGCTCAGCCCCGCCCTCTTCACCATGTTTACTCACGACTGTGCTGCCATCCACTACAGTAGTGGGTCTCACCTCAGATAACAACGAGACCCACCACAGAGAGGAGATACGCCAGCTCACCCAGTTGTTCAGCCAACAACCTGGTGCTGAACACAGGGAAGACCAAGGAGGTCATTGTGGATTTCAGGAGGTCCAGGAAGACGGATCACGCCCCCCTCCTCATAGATAAATATACTTTATTTATCCCAAGCTGGGAAATTGCAGAATGGACAGAGAAGTGGTGGAGCGTATGGACAACATCAGGTTCCTGGGCCTCCACATCACATCTGACCTCTCCTGGTCTATGAACACCTCCCGCCTGGTGAAGAAGGCACAACAAAGGCTCTTCTTCCTCAGGAAACTGAAACGAGCTGGACTCTCCTCTCGGTTGCTCGTCAACTTCTACAGGGCCACAACTGAAAGCATCCTCTGCCTCAGTGTGACAGTGTGGTATGGCAGCTGCACGGCACAGGAGAGGAAACAACTGGCACGGGTGGTTAAAACTGCACAGGGCATCGTGAGCTGCCCCCTTCCTGACCTAGACTCTATATATGAAGGCCGGGTCAGGAAGCGGGCGAGACTGGCCACAGACTGTTTGTACCGCTTCCATCAGGAAAGTGGTACAGGAACATCCGCACCACCACTAACAGACTGAGGGACAGCTTCTTCCCCAGAGCTGTCAGAGCTATCACCCCCAGCAGCCCCTCACTGCAGTGAGAGACTGTGAGAACTGTGAACCACTGCACACCGCACTTTACACCTCCACCTCCACCTCCACCTGCACCTTCTTTGTACTCAACTAGGTCCACACATATACTTAACTAATTATATACATTTTAGTATATTGGCACATTTCATTTCATTGATATATTTTATTGTTTACTGTTTATATACATTTCAGTATATTTCAGCTGCTGTCGGCACATTACACTGGTATATTTTATAGTTTATTGTTTAGTATATTTTCATTCTGGTATATTTTTAATTGCATTTACAAATATTTTTTATTGCATGTTGGTTTATTTTATTGTAGTTATCTTAATTTTATTCTTTCTTATCTTTCTTATTATCTGTTTCTAACATGGGAGTTGCAATGCAAATTTCATTGACATGTCATGCTCAATGACAATAAAGAATCTTGAATCTTGAACAAGCTTGAGTGGAATACACAATTCCAAGGCGCCTCTAACGTGACGTTACCACACTGGTAGACACAACAATCTGGCGAGGACTGGAGAAGAGAGCCGATGTTTTATACTGCAGGGTTGATTATTGGATGGATGTCAGGTGAGCAGCAGGGAGCAGGTGAGTTGAATCACAGCGATCAGGGACCCAGGAGAGTGAGGGAGTTGCCACGCCCACAGCACAGACACGCAGACCCAGACAGGGGGAGGGGGAGAAACAGAGGACAAGAAAATAAAGGAAACACAAGGAAACCTGTGTCACGGCAGGGCCGTGACAGGTACCTGACATTTTTAATTAACTTAATGAGATGACAGGTCTGAGCTGGCTTCAACACGTATTTAGATTCAGCAGCTGAATTACTGAGTGACCACTGGTTTCCCTGCGTCTCTGCATGCATTGATGGTTTGAGGGACTAAGACAAGTGAGGGAAATGTGCCTTCAGTCAAGAGACTTAGGAAGGAACCACTGAGCCACTCTGGCGGACTGTGGGGGGCACTGTTGTTGCAACTCCTGGCGATTTCCTCTTCCTGGCTTTAAGTCTCCTGAAACATGTAAACATTTCATCGTCCAAACTTTGGACCAATGAGTGAAAGACTTGCATTTTTCTTCCCTGGCCTTTAGATCTCCTGAAACACTGAGGAGCCCTGCCGACAAGTTCACACTTCAAAAGTTTGATGAGCTGTTTACATGTTCGATGTTCTTGGTCACAACTTTAATGAGGTCCATGGAGGACGAATCAATCTTATAAAAACACTTTGTGAATTATACACATGAACACACTCTAGGTGTGTTTTAAGGTCAGGTAACTGTAAATGTAAAGTTCAGAAAAGTGCAGGTTACATATGAACCTTAATGGATGATGAATTAAATGTAACATATGTGACTCTTGGTGGGCATGTGGAAGTGGACAAATACAGATACCTTTATTTTGTGATTTTGTTCACAGTATATATTCTGATAATCTGCAGTAATTCTACTATTGTTTATCTGATCTGGATTCACCAAAACCTCCATGAGCCGATGTACATTTTCATTGCAGCTCTGTTAATCAACTCTGTTCTTTACAGCACTGCGATCTACCCGAAGCTGCTGATTGATTTCTTATCTGAGAAGCAGATCATATCTTATTCTGCCTGTCTCTTTCAGTTTCATGTGTTTTATTCTTTCGGTGGTTCAGAGTTCTTACTGTTGGCAGCCATGTCTTATGACAGGTATGTGTCCATCTGTAAACCTCTGCAATATCCAACTGTCATGAGAAAAACAACAGTTTGTATTTTCTTACTCTTAGCTTGGATTCTACCTGCCTCTCAGGTTGCAGTCCCAGCTGGACTGAGTGCTAATAAAAAACTCTGCAGCTTTTCTTTAAAAGGAATTTTTTGTAACAACACAGTTTATAAACTTCAATGTGTGGTCTCAAGGGAACAAATTATACATGACATGATCATTCTGCTAAATGTTGCACTTCTTCCGATGCTCTTCATCCTCTTCACATACACCAGGATACTGATAATATCCTATCGAAGTAGTGGAGAAGTGAGGAGAAAAGCTGCACAGACCTGTTTACCACATCTGATCGTTTTAATCAATTTCTCCTGTTTGTGTGCATATGATGTCATTACAGTCCAGCTTGAATCTGATTTTCCAAAGACTGTACGTTTACTCATGACATTACAAATAATAATGTATCACCCTCTCTTTAATCCAATCATATACGGACTAAAAATGAGAGAAATCTCTAAACACCTCAGGAGGTTGTTCTGTCCAGCCAAAATAAGATGATGTATTAACACTAAACACTAATTAGACGTTTCTTCTGTAATATAATAGCTCGGTATACTTCCAGTATAGTTTGAATTATTATTTCTGTGACAAATGCACAATGACAAATATTGTCAACTTCATCAACATCATGACTGTTGTTTAAAAATCCAAAAGTGATCAAGTTTCCTTTTTATTTTGTTTTCTAAGGCACAATCTGTAACTGAAGTAAACTACTAAATCCTAAATTATGAATTCTGATGTTTTCTGACATTGTAAACACAGCAAGTACTTATTATGTAGTTTTACTTCACACTTCAGTTTATATGCACAAATGGCTCTTAATTAATTACAGCACAATAGAACCTGAGTAATGCTAGTCATATTAATTAAATGAGTGCCTCTGGGTTTCTGGATGAAGTTTACAATGATCAAAAATTGAAAATATACATATACACTAATATTAACATACATTATAAAATGCTCTACTGCTCTGAGTTAATCTTAGCAGCCTTGAAAACATGAGCACATGCACGTGTTGCACAGATCACTCTTTCTGTTCATTGTGTTTTCAGTTGGAACCTCATGCAGTTCATGCAAAGGTGTCCTTACAGTGACCTGGTGCCCACTGAACAGGTGGTGAATGTAAATGTCTGCAATCTGAAACAGAACAATAATAAAATAAACCATTTTTGCTTTTAAATGCTACTTATATTATCATGCATGCATGGTCACCTGTCAGGGGTTCATCTGCAGACACTTTGTCATGCAAACCACTGACGGACAGGAAAGCCATGACACTGAAGGAAACAGATGAGAGTACGACAGTTTGAGGAAGGTTCATTTGACAATTCATTGATCTTGAATGAATTTCCAAAATCTGATATTAGACTTTTATAAATCTTTTTAAGCCAAAGACAGATCCACAGTATTTATATGTCATGCTCGACATTCCCATTTCTTCAGCCAAGAATGTCCTAAAAGGCTCAACTCTGTTTATTTGTGTCTGAACTGACATAATAATACTTTAATATCTCTAAGTGCAAATGTAATGAAACCAAAAACTCACGGTTCGATAACACCTCGATATTACGGCCACAATGCAATATTTATTGTGATATTTTATAAAAAGAAAAAAAACAAAGAATGAAAAATGACTTGAATAAATGCTTTATTAATAAATTGGTGTGTACAGCATTTATTATTCATATTAAATGTGTTTTTAACTTAAAGTGCTTCTGCTTTCCTTCTTTCAGAAAATAAAAGCAGCCGCCATGACCGAGGCATGTACAAAGCTGGCATGAAAAGTCTTAAGCAATGAATGATTGGACCATGAACAATTTCACAACAGATCCAAAGCAGCGGTCAGCAGCAGCCATCGGGTGACCAAATCCATGTTTAGTTTATGTCCTGGCAGGTTTAACAGTCTCTGATTGGTGGTTGGATCAGCTGTGGTAGTTGAACTGGAGTGAAACACACCTCTACACGCCTCTCTCAACCAAGCAAGCTGCCTACGTTCAAACCGAACACTTTGTGTGTGGGGTCAGTCCAGCCCCTCTCACCGCTTCATTTCCTGCATCATCTGTAACGACAGCAATACACGATGATTGTTGTTATTCTTCATGTCGAGCTACAAACACCCCAAAACAGCAGCTTTTAAACCCTCAGCTGTGTTGAGTCCAGTCATTTCCCATTGGCTGGTTGTAACCTGAGCTCACCTTGGGTCTGGCTGAAGCTTGTTGTTGATTTAGGCTTTTCTGGGTGACGATGTGCCAAATGGCTTCTCATGTCTGATGTGTTTCCTGTAGCGTAGGTGACTGTTGTCCAGTAGTATTTGCAAGTTGTTTTGCATTTGTCAGTTTCCATTTCACCAATGTCAGTTCTTGAAACAGGAAAACCAACCAACCACACATCAGCTCTAAAAGTGGAGCATCTTCAATCTCTTTTTGTTCATCCATAATTTTCTTGTTGAGTTTATTTTTAGCAGCACTCTGCCTGTGTGCAAAGGATGATGGGAGTCTGTCTTTGTGACTACTATAATTGCGCCCTCTGCTGTTCAAAGAAAAGCTGTGCAGTTTTTTTCGGCAAGGAGAGATACTGTAGTACAGTGAGTACACATGTAATGTATCAATGTAACGGCAGTGAGACATGTTTCTGTCGCGAGAAATTATTACATCCCTGCTTGATAATGTAGATGTCTCACCATCATGTCTGTAGGAGGGGGGCCTGGGAGGAACTGGGGCTGCAATTGACTTCCCTTGTCAGGTTTAATCTCAGAGACGTGGAAGAAAGGATGAATCGCGCTGACTCTGGTTGGAGGCCTGATCAAACATGGGATCAGGAAGGATCAGGAGAGGAGCTGTGGTGACACAGTGTTTGAGTGCCTGGAAGGCCTCCTCAGCCTGAGGAGAACACCAACAAGAAGTCTTCACAAACCTCAGTAACCTCTGCACTGCTTGCAAATAGTTAGTTTGGGCCATTCAATGACAGGACTGACCTTGACAGGGTCCATCCAGAAGCTGCCTGCAGAGATGATGAAGGCCAGGATGGTAATGGTCTGGACTTAGAACTCACACTTTTTATCCTTGACGAACAGCTGGTTCTCCAGGAGCCAGAGCAACACCTGGTACATACCCTGGACACACAGAGGATCACGATCCAAAGAAACTAAGGTAAACAGGTTTAACGCCTTGAATGAGGTCATTAACTTGGGCCTGCAAAACAACTGGAGCATTAAACATAACTAAACATCCATGATGTCCACTGGGAGTGTTAAAAGTTGTCTTTGGATCCACGTGATAAGCTTGGTGGAGAAACTCAATGGCAGAAGAAATGAAGGGTACCATTTGTAGTCAATGCAAGGCTGCGACATCTTGTCCTTTTTGTCAATAAAGAAGAAACCAGTCCCGGCAAGGATGAGGAAGGATGGATGATACCAACTGCCAACAGAATCTGGAGGTATTTGTCATTGGTCAGTTGTGTGGTGGCCAGAAGGTGACTCAGGCTCTCACGTGGGGCGCTGCAGTGTGTGACTGTACTGAGGATGGAGTCAACCATGGCACTGCCTTCTGCAGGCTTCTGCATCATTCCATCACCAAATCCAGATGTTGGGCCAAAAAAAACACTCAGCACTGGAGGAACTGGTTAGGGAGGGGTCAGGTAGCATTAAGCGGGAGTTACCAGGTTGCAGGTTTTGCTCACCTGCAGTCTCGCCAACTGATGAGCTTTTCCTTTTAATGGACAGTCTGACACGAAGAGGTCAGCCAGGCCTCTCCTCTCAAGGTCATTGCTGGCACCACCACTAGTACCCAAAGAGCTAAACTGGCTCATCTGTTGTGCTGATGATCAAGGCTGTCGACGGGGGGGGGGCAACCGGGTATGTTGTCCCGGGCCTCAGGACCATAGGGGCCCCTGAATGACCCTTAATTTATTTTACTTTACATTCACATATTTCTTTTTAATTACGTCATTGCCTGATGAATTAAATATTATTTTCTACTCAACATATACTTAAAAACTTTAACATATTAAATATTTCAAATATATATATTTTCCTTTTTTTGCACCCCGACCCCCCGTCTTTAGCAGAGAATGGTTTGACCCCGCTCTGGCGCACTTAAGGCTACGCTACATACGTGCCCTGAAGCGGGAAATGTACATAAAAATTATGTAAAAATCGGGTGCGCAGAAACGAAAAGAAAAAAGAAAAAGAGAGGAAGATCATAGAGGTGAACTAGAAAAAATTATTAAGTTTTTAAAAGGGGGACAAGAAGCCAGAGAATTAGGGCTAGAGTTGGCTGTGGACGGTGATGTCGGTAAGTGAACAACAGCCGCAATCACCGTGACCAAAGCCCGATTCGAGTCTGTCACCGGCCGCTTGTAGCCTATTGAGCTGCGGTATGACGAGACAAGGAGAGAGGAGGTGATGGGAGATCAGGGAGGTGATGTTCTGTGGGGAGCAGGTGCGCGAGGGTGAACAGACTCGGGTCCGGCGGCTGGATTTATCTTGGGTTTACAACCCACTGTGTATTATAGCAAACGCTAATACAAATCCATCACCAAAACAGCACAAACGAGCAGCAGTGGACAGCAGAGGAGCCTGTCAGGGAGAGACAGGGAGCTGTCAGACAGCCCACAGTCAGAGCTAAGGGGGGGGCGTGTCCCGGGTCCTGCTCTCCACCATGTCACAGGGCAGGCTTAACCTCGCCATGCTCTCCATTGAGCGTGAGCTTGCTCAAAAACTGGATTTCACTGATGTTATAAATGACTTTGCTGTCAAAAAATCTTGGCTCATCACTGTTTGAGGGCTTGATAACCCCAGGGAGGGGGCAGGCATAGGATGTTTAGTTATACTGTTTTGTTGCTTAGCACTCTCAGTTGTATTGTATTGTAGCCTACAGGGGACAAGAGATGGAAACGGTTTATTTATATTGTGTCACATCACATTACTGTCTGTTAACTGTCCATCTCCAATTAAATAATTTGAAAATTGACACTGTAATTGCTTAAAAGTACTGCGTATGTATGCTGGGGGGGGGGGGGGGGGGGGGGGGCTATGATGGTCTCTTGTCCCCGGGCCTCAGCAAGTCTGTTGACAGCCCTGCTGATGATTAATGTGCATTGTCCTTCTTAAAATAAGTAGATATGGGGGGAACTATCACTGGTTTGACTGTTGCGCATGGCCCTATTCCCCATTTCTGGACTTTCAAATCCCTGAAGTTAAGCTACTCTGTTTCGCTGGACTGGAAGAAGACACAAACACTACAGAACACAAATGAAGTCAGGGGTGAGAAGCTTCATCTCCCTCTGGACTCTGCCCAGACATGTTGCTGCTCGCATCCAAACAGCAGAAGAAGATAAAGTGTCCACATCTACTTCAGCCTGAGTCAGTCCCGAGCAGGTTTCATCGGTGGAAGAGCTCGTTGAACAAACTGATTAACATGGTGTTTTGAGCAAGCTTTCAATATTATTAATAACGGCTGAAACTTGATATTTTCTTGGTTGATATCTGCAGTAGCTCTTACAGAACACAAACAGGACAAACTCTGTGGGTCTATTTCATGTACATGATTACCTGTTACATTAGTAATGCATACAGACGATTATCAGCAGCAGGACTAATACTCTGTTAAATGTTACTATGGTAACCTATCATGCATCTGGAAGCATTCAGTGGTCCATGTTTTATTCATTTTTGCAATTTTATTGTTAAAACGTGTCTGTTATTCATATGATAAATGATAAACATACAGTAAATGTGCATCGGCTGGTCGGCAGGTGGGACTTAAACCCTTTTTTTTTGTGAATATGGACGTGAGAAAAGGATAGTTTGATTATACTGATAATAACAGTTGAGAGGAAATCCCCTCTGCTTTCCGTTCTGTGTCATCTGCTCTCTTTCTGCTTCTCTGCTGTGCAGACATGAAGAGCAACAACAGCCTGAATCCAGCCTACTTTCAGCTCACACTGTTCGCAGATACCGGGCCTCTCAGGTATCTCTTCTTCAGTCTGTGTCTGTTGATCTACATCATCATCGTCTGTGCTAACGTCATCATTGTTCTGACAGTCTGTCTGGACAGATCTCTGCATCAGCCCATGTACATGTTCATCTCCTTTCTGTCCTTGAACTCTCTGTTCGGCTCAGCCGGCTTCTTCCCCAGGTTTCTGACGGACATCCTGTCTGACACTCATTTGATCTCACGGCCGTCGTGTTTCGTTCAGATATTTGTTGTTTACACCTACGTCTCATGTGAGATGACCATCCTCGGCATCATGGCCTACGATCGATTCGTCGCTATTTGCCAGCCTCTGCGCTATCGCAGTAAAATGAGCTTTAGGATGGTGGGGAATCTTCTGGTCTTTGCCTGGCTCTGCCCTGCGCTCGCTGTCGGCTTCTGTCTCTCTCTCACGGTTCGATTGAGGCTGTGTGGAAACAAACTGCACAGGCTTTTCTGCTCTAACTGGCCTGTGGTTCATCTCTCCTGTGTGGACACGAGTCTGAACAGCTCGGCGGGGCTGGTTGTTGCTGTGACGACCATCTTCATCCCGCTGTTCTTCGTCCTGTACACCTATCTACGGATCCTGCTGGTCTGCAGGAGAAGCTCGTCTGAGTTCAGAGGGAAGGCGTTACAGACCTGCCTGCCTCACGTGGTCACCTTTGTGACCTACTCCTTCACTCTCTTCTGTGAGCTTTCACTCACTCGATTTGAGACTGATGAACTGAACCCAATCATCACAGTCGTTTTATCTTTAGAGTATCTGATCATTCCCCCCATCAATAACCCTCTAGTTTATGGCCTGAATCTGCCCCAGATCAGAGGAGCCATTTTTAGATTTCTGAAGATTCACAAAGTGAGACTCGCTCCCAAAAATTAAAACCCTGTTATTCACAAATACTCTTCTGTAACATGTTGGCTGCATTGGTCCTTAGATGTTGCTTGTTATCGTTTTCATATATGACACCAGAGCAGCTATGATCAGATGCAATCTTAAAAAAGATCATCCTGAACCACAACAATGAGCCTGATGCTGCGTGAGTTGTGTTATCGATGGTTCAACTCACAGTCGCTCGGCCTGAAATCCTTGAATTTGTTTCAAATGTTAGAATGTTTTTCTTTTGTTGTCACAAATCAGACGTAAAAGCAGACCTGCCACGTCGTAAATCAGATATCACGACCCGGAACAGATGGGGTTTGATGGGGTTTTGAGGGAAGTTGGATGTTAAATGTCTCTGTGGTGTATTTTCAGGTTTGATCTTTACGTGCTACTCTGTGTTAATTCTGTGTTTTAAAATCAGTTTGTGCTGTGCATCAGTTCCTTGTTGTAATTCTAATAACAGCTGATTGTAATGATGTAGAACATTCAATAAACAGACTGACAGTGTGCTGCCGTGCTGGCGGTGCAGAGGCTGTACTTCAACACAGTAGCTTTGTCACCATGAAGTATTAGCATGCTAACATGCTGGTGTGCATGCAGGTATAATGTTGACCATTTTCACCATCTTATTCTGCCATGCTAACATACTAACAATTGCTTATTGGCAATAAATGCCATCAGCTTTGCAGGTATTTGATCATAAACCAAAGTATCTGACAAATTCAAATGTTAACCTGCTGGTGGTGCTAAAGGAAAGGTCAGAGGATCAAAGTCAGGGCTATTTTCTCTGGGGACCATGAACGTCTGAACATCAGATAGTTGCTGACAGTCATGACTGTCAGAGGTTCAGACTTCATTTGACTGTAATACAGGAAAGTCAGTGTAACACACAACAAAACACAATTGAATGAAGAAATATCTTCAGTTTTCACTTCATGTTCACTTTAAAAAAACACACTGGAAATACTTTCTACAATATTTTATAGAATATATAAATTACATGTGTGTATGTATATAGGGACGTATGTATGTCCTGTAGCTCACAGAAAACACCACGGACAAGTTAAAAAGGCTAAAGGATTTTTATAGGAAGGGGTCTTTAACTTCATCTCATACCTTCTTGTACTGTGAAGTTTAGAAATAACGGAGATGCAAACGATGCAAAGTGGAGACAAAAGCTCATCTGCTGTCAGAACTGTAGACAGACAGACAGACAGACAGACAGACAGATAGATAGATAGATAGATAGATAGATAGATATACTTTATTTATCCCAAGCTGGGAAATTTCAGTGCAGCAGCAGCATTACACAGTGAAATGAGTGAAAATAAGACTATAAAGAACAAACTATACATAATAAAATATAAACTATACTATACGTACTGTACGTATGTACATCTGTATATATTCAAAACAAACAGAAATGCTGACTTTGTAGTACAGGAATAATGTGACCCACATAGAATGTGTTCACATTGGTTTAAAAATGTATTTTTTTAGTAGTATAATGCTGTTGGAAGGGAGTATCAAAAACACAAGTTAATGTTATGTTATGACACAAAGGGGCCACAAGGAGGCGGTAGTAGAATGTTGAGTGGCCGGGAGCGTCTCTTTCTCGGTGGAGCTCCTCATTCATACGAGAGTTGCCATGGCGACAACAACAACTTCTGCTCCTCGTTTCTTCTGTTATAAGCAGGTTGGTCCAATGTTAAACAAGTCATAACAAGTAACAAACACGATTATTAGTGTGATTAACGTGATTAGAACGTTGTGAAATAAGGTTCGTAGCCTTAGCGTGTGTAGATTGTGGGAACAGTCTCAGTTTGTTTATCTGTGCTAGCATCGGAGGGCTAACGGCGGCTGCCCAGTGTAGTGCTAAATGTGTACTCCCGCTGTATGAGATATCCAGCGCACAGATTATTCTTCTCTTCTCTGTGTTTAAATTGTTAAGTATATTGCATTTCCTGTGTTTCAGAGTGTCCTTGTCATGCCCTCCACCTCTGGCACCATCTAGTGGCAGGACCTCTCCCTCCCTTCTTTCCCTGGCAGTGTGAGCATGACTGCCACGCTGGTGGAGGGCAGGTGCAGCTCATCCCAATAACCAGATTGTTTCCAGCCGCGGCGGGGAGTGGTCACCTCAATTGAAGCATCCTCCAGCCTGTATAAAAGACTCCAGCAGACCACGACTCGACGCCAGTCCGTAAACGACCTCATCTGCCTCTGGTTGACCTGCCTGGAAACAGCCTTCACTCACCTTCAATTACAAGCCAGCAGCAGCCACACTGCCACGCCACCCAGCCCTGGGTGTACTCCCTCTCATTTCCCATTTCTGTCTGTCAGTAAGCTCTGATCTCTTGTTGATTGTTTCAGTTCAGCCTTTATAGGATCTTTAGTTTATTAGCCTTGTTAACCTGTTCAGTTCTCCGTCTTAGTTTTGTTTTCTGGTAGTTTTTTGCCTAGTTGCTAGTGAGCACAGGTAGCTTTGTTTTGTAGTTTGGACCACGACTCCCTGAGTTAGCATTTTGATTGTAAATAAATATTTTCATTTGGACGCTCCTGTCTGCTGTGTCTTTGTCTCCTGTCTGCTGTGTCTTTGTCTCCTGTCTGCTGTGTCTTTGTCTCCTGTCTGCTGTGTCTTTGTCCACGTTTGGGCCTCTGAACCTGATCCGTGACGGTCCTGTGTTGAGTTGAACTGTTGTTTACTACTGTGTGGGTGCCTCATTGGTTGAGATGTGAACAATGTGAACTGAATGAGAGTAATGTCAGTCATGGGAAAGGGTTTGTATTCCTGGTTAAACATGGTTTCATACTGTATGCTGTATGTGTACTTGAAGTACTTTGGTGAAACATTTTGAGTATTTGGAAGCGTGACAGAAAGATGGAAATATTGTGTTTATTTTGAATAAATTCATACGACAGCTGCCATGGCGACAACAACAACTTCTGCTCCTCGTTTCTTCTGTTATAAGCAGGAATCTGCCTGCTGGCCCCATCACCTGGGACCTGCAACAATAAGAAGCATGTGGAGACCTTTGATGCTTCTATGTTCATCCTTATTTTTCTCTGAATACCTTCACAGCATCATGGGAATAACAAATGAATATGAATATATTTACTGTCTGAGCTCATCAGCTTCATTGGTTTTTGTAAATATCTGCTGATTCTGGATCTGAAGCAGCAACACGTTTCAAACCTGTTGGGACAGGAGCAACTGAAGACCGAACATCTTTACATCTGGATGATGGAATGATTCAGGTTCCAGGTTTTACTCTGCAGATGTTTCCAGATAACTCTACACCTCAGGGAACGTTCATCTGACATCAGACCCCAGTGATAGTCCACTCAGGACTGCACTACATCTACTCTGAGAGCTCGTGGAGCTGAGTGCCAGGTGAGACAGGTCACAGGTGAACTGCATCCACTAACAACAGCGTGCTTGTTGTGCTATCTGGTGGTTTCAGCATGTTGAACATGGTGCTGTTCCTCCATGCAGGATTCACAGTGAAGGTGTTCTTTACATTAAATCACACACTGTGAGCACGTCCTGCTGAGCTGTACCTGTACCAGGAATGACGTCACAATAGGACACCTGTCTGACACTGACGCCTGAAGTCTGAGGACTGAGATCTGATGCGCACTAACTTGGACATGACAGTGTCTTTGTTTCGGGCTTCTGGAGGGCTGAAGATGTCCAACGTCATCAGTGAGAACAAGGGAATTAAGAGTTTGTGGTTTTGATAAATGATTCCTCTCCTTTGGGGCTGATGAACTGTTTCAGTCTCCTGTCTTTCCACTAGGTGGCAGAAAAAGACTGAAATCATGTCAAAGAGTGTGTGTGTGTGTGTGGTCTGAAACTGGGTCACATCTAGCCTACAGTGAACTCATGTTGGTATAATAACACAAAATCCATCAGAAAGTATGTATTTAACTGACTGCGAAGGCTCCACACTTACTTTGTGTATCTGCAAAGTTCAAATTCAGAGCCCCTCCTTTGTCTCTTCTTCTTCTCTTGGGGTTCTGCTCAACCGTTTGTCTCTGTCAGACTCACTAATAACCACCAGCCATCAGTTACAGCTGCACCACCAGTGGTGGAGGAAGTATTCCGATCCTTCACGTGAGTAAGAGTACTTATACCACACTGTGAAAATACTCCACTACAAGTAAAAGTTATGCATTTTATCGATCCCCTTACTGTCCACTTTGGAAATCAAAATGAAAAAAGATTGCCTTGGAAAGGGAATTATCTCCAGACTGTATAACATGTTAGCAGGGGGATCCTCTGAATCTTCTTTACGTAAACTTAACACCTGGAGGCAAGATTTGCAGGAGGACTCGTCCTCTGAGGATTGGGAGGAAGCGTGTGCTAAAGCACAAACACAAACTACCAATACACGCCTCAAAGTCCTGCAATATAGCTGGTTAATGAGGACATATGTGACTCCAGAAAAGCTGAGTAAGTGCAATAATGATATCCCGGACTTGTGCATCAGGTGCGGAGGAGAAGGGGACATTCTTTCACTGTGTTTGGGAATGCAGTAAAGTCCAACAGTTCTGGTGGGAGATTAAACAAGCTTTAAAGGGATACAATTAGTCCTTGACCCTAAATTGTTTTTTCTCGGTTTATATCCTGATAGACATCATATTTCTAGAAAAATAATTACTGCCCTGGATTTATGACTCCTGCTCGCAAAAAGAGTTTTGGCAACCTCATGGAGAAGTACAAGTAAACCAAAATTCATTAACTGGATTAAAGAAATATCTACAACTTTACCGATGGAGAAGATTACTGACATTATAAAAGGGAAACGGTCACTATTTCAAAACATTTGGGGACCTTTTATTGAATACATGGAGAATGTGGATTTGAGTGGTGGGGGGGTGAGATGGAGGAGGAGGCATAGTTATTGGTAGTCCTATTTTCTCCTTTCTCTTTTTCTTGTTCTGATACTCCACGTCCTGATTATGGGTGAATTATATATTTGTGTTAATCACACAGTATAAAACAGAGAAGCCTTTGTTTTGGGGTTATTGTTGTTGTAATCTTGTTTTTTTGTTGTTGGTGGTGGTTTTTTTCATGTTTGTACATGCTTTAAAACTCAATAAAAATAATGATGGGAAAAAAAGTCATGCATTTAAAATAGTAAAAGTATTTCCAGCAAATGCACTTAAAGTATCATCAAGTAAAAGTACCCACATGATGTTTGTGGATTAATATTCCTGCTGCATTAATGTGGATGTTTGAACTACTTTATATCCTGTTGGCTGGTTTAATCTGCAGCGATGCTTCATATTCTAGAAGATCATCATAAAATGGAAATACTCAAGTAAAGTACCCCAAATTAAGGACAGTACTTGAGTAAATGTACTTAGTTAAATTCCAGTACTGTGCCCCAAAGAGACTGTGTTTCAGGCTTCATTGATATGTCAGATCACTTTCCATGGAACAAGAATCCAGATCAGCGCCTGTTATTGTGATGGTCGACCCAAGATAAAAAGCTGATTCACTTCAGTCAGCCCCACACTGAAACTGACCTGAGACCAGCCACAGAAACGTCAAAGTCACCTCACGTTCAACCCGTAAAACACTGCTTCAGTTAGCTATATGACATGTATCTGCTGCTTTCATGTCAACACACACACACACACACACACACACACACACACGCACACACACACACACGCACACACACTCACTTACACACAGTCACACTCACACACACACACATGCACACACACACAAATTCTCACACACTCCCTCTCACACACACACACACAACATGGAAACTAAGCTGACATGACTCTGACTCTACATGGTACGTAATCTGCACAGCTGAGCTTTACACAATGTCCATTACACAAATACTGAAGCGTGCTCGCTTCTCTCCTCGAGTCTTTTTACCTCTGTGTCACAGTTTAACACACGCACACACACACACACCTTCATCATAGCATGTAAACCAGGCCTGCATATTTATCTTTATGCCTTACAGCATCTGTATGTTTATGCTTCATACGGTGTGTATTACACCACCTCTTACACACACACACTAACCTCCCCCTCCTGTGGATCTCGTGGGAGTTCTGCCACACATTCTTGAGTGCACACTTCATTGCAGCAGTGATTCAGAGCAGATCATGGCCAAATAAGACGAAAAGGCCTGAGCTCGCTGGCTGGGCCTGAGACTCTGACTCGGCTCGTCGATTTGACTTTGTTCTTTCCCGTCTTGACTCCGGACTCGGCTCACCTCTTTGTACTGACCAGTGGTTTGGGCCTCGGAACTGGACTTGACTTGTTTGTTTTGACTTGGTTCTTGCCTGCCTTGACTTTGGACTTGACTCAGGACTTTCCATCCTTGGCCTAAGACTTGTTTGTCTTGACCCCGGACTTGACTTGGGACTCACTGTCCTTACGTAAAACTTGACCTGACTTTGACTTGGTCTGTCTTGACCTCAGATTTAAAGGATTTGGATTTTGGTGGGATTTGGTTCTCTTGGACTTGTTTCCTTACTGTCCTGGACTGAATCTTTGGACTTCACATGGGACTTGTCTGTCTGAACTTGGCACTTGACCTGGACTTGGCTTGGACTTCCCTGTCTTGACATTGGACTTGGAAACAACTTGATTTAGGACTTGATCATCTCAATTTAGGACTTGAACTTGACTTGGATGGTTCCTGCCTTCCTTGACGTGGAACCTGACTTGGAACTCATTTGCACTGATTTTGGGCATCACATTGAAGTTGCCTTCAGACCTGTGACTTGTACCTAAAATACTGACCCCCCACTATGAATAAATCCATCAGATATTTACTCAACCAGTCATCTGGTCTATAAACGTGGACCTGGACATCCACAGTCCATCAGTGGACTAAGTTTTTATTAATGTCAGTTCAGTGACTGGTGGATGTATAAAGCTCCTTTGAGTGACACTGCAGACTCGTGGGAGGTGGGCAGCTTTTATGTTTTGATAGTCAGACTGTGTTAAGCCTGACCCCCCCCATCATTACAGACGTCCTTGTTAGTGGCGACGCCTGCCTGTCCTGCAGAAACCTCTCTTCTCTGTCTGATGCGGCGGAATCAACTTCCTGTTGTGCGTCAACACGCTGCGTCAAGTTGAGTGCAGACCGACTGGAAGACATAGAAACCGGCTTCAGAATAAAAGCATGTATGTCCCGTCTGTTAAAAATGTTGAACGTTGAGATCATTTATTGAACAGTGGACTGATTGAGTTGCATTTCAAAACGTTGTTAAGTAAATGAGCAAGTCCTCATGTGTGGCTGTAAATACTAGGTTAATGTTCTTATGAACACAACCTTGCAAACAGAAAAAGTAGTTCATCCTGCTATCAACGCGAGCGCTAACTCGTGAGCTCTTTAAGGGATTCCACGTTGACCTAAAAGTGCTGGTCAGTCTCAGTTTACTGGCTGACAAAGCCGGTTCTGATTATTTTTTACCCTGTTATAAATCATGTTGTAATGTAGCAGCACACAGTCATCCTACTTTTACAAACTTATACACATGTAAAGAGGCCAAATGAAAAGATGAAGAGCAGGCAGGACACGGAGGGACCGTCAATGAGGAGAATATTCAGCATTCAAGAGCAGGTGTATGATTCTGTTGACCCTTTGCTTATATCAGACCTGGCCACGCTTTACTCTGAAGGCACTGCTTTAATTATTGTTAGGACATACTCTGTTCCTGGGGCCCTTTTGGCCTTACTCAGCAGATACTTGTATATTGTGATCGGAGCGTGAAGTGGAAAGCCTGTCGTGTAGCTCTGCGATGCCACTGCTTGCCCTCAGCAGGTGTGCATTAAACCCTGCTTCGTCTTTCTCTCTATCTCGTCCGAGGTCTGCATAGTGAGGCGAGACACTGACGACCACAGCTGGAGGTTTTCTCTCTACCAGAAATCACATACGTCCATGCTCAATTTCAATGACATGCAACAAAATGAACACTATTAGTCATTATTTTACATTCAGCTCTGACTGGGGAAAAAGATTTGCCAGTTGGGGCCTTGAGAGGAAATAGAGTCTAATTTAGGAAAGAGACCAAAGATCTGCAGTTACTTATTTTTCAGAAAGATTAATGCTGAGCTCTGTGACTGGAGGGTAATGCTGTGACAATACAGAGAGGTTGTAGCCTCCACTGATGCATTGTCCTCTCTGTCTTTTTGTGAATTTGTTGTTGCGTTGTGGTTTAAGCAACATAAGAGGAATTTGCAATCTACAACTTTAAAAGTTAGAAATGGTGTTTATTCTCCAGGCAGATTTCCGCATGTTTACCGTGAATAAGATATTAGTCACTCAGGAATTGGTAGATAAATAAACATGTTTTTACTTGTTTTCATCACACAAAATAAACCCAACTGCTTAATAAACAGCTTGTATTTCATTTTGTCTGATAACATTTATGTCCTGTCTAAAAATCTAAAAAAAAGTTCAACTCACTAGCAAAACCACTGCCGACAGACCAGGCAGTGATGCTTTTGTTTTGAAAGCGATTAACCGGACGTCATGTTTGATGCAGTTTGAGTTCAGCTGATTGGCTGATTGACACGCACGCGCACGCTCACGCACGCAGTCACGGCCTCTCCCCGGGACGGTTCCAGTGTTTCTCCTGCTTTCAGCGCACAAAACAAGCTAACGACCGCCGGCCACAACCGGACTGGATCCAGACTGTCCGCTCGGTCTCTGTCGGCTTCGGTACAAACCGGAAATGCGGTTTACGTAAAACTTTCATGACGACTAGTTTCGCTCTCGGTCCAGGAGGAGAGCTGCTGTTCGGCAGAGCGAGATTTCGGATCCGTTTAAAGCGTCACTGCGGGCGGACGCAAACCACAGGACGCTAGCTAACTCACTGGCATCATCTTCATCCGTGTTTTCATCGGCTAACCCGCGGAGGTCTTCATCAGCAGCCATGGCAGGAGGACGGACAGCCGCTCTGCTCGTCCTGGTGCTCGTCCACCGCTGCGGCTCCTTCAACCTGGATGTGGACAAACCCTCCGTGTTCTCCGGACCGGAGGGAAGCTACTTCGGCTTCTCGGTGGACTTCTTCAAGACCTCCAACAACCAGAAGTAAGACGTCCAGCAGAGGAGATGGTGATGATGATGATGATGAAGCGTACAGCTAATGTGTGAAGCAGCAACAGGGCGTCTGTACTGTCTGTACTGTCAGTCCAGAAAACAAAACTTCTATTTGTGTTTAAAGTCTTAAAATGAGCTTTTGGAGGGAATGTTTATGGCAGTAATAACAGACCTGAATCACAGACAGACCAGAGACAGTCATGTCCTCACTGTCTCACTGTGTTAATAATTAAGGGGTCTGGACATGTTGGTGTGTTAATTCGCCAACTTCCGGTAAAACTGAGCCATAAAGAGCGAATCACCGGTTTCCCTGCGTGCTGTGTGTCCACAGCTCTGTCCGAGACTGTCCCTGTCTCTGTCCCTGTGTCTGTCTCTGTCCCTGTCTCTGTCCCTGTGTCTGTCTCTGTGTCTTTCTCTGTCTCTATCTCTGTTTCTGTCTCTGTCCCTGTGTCTGTCTCTGTCCCTGTCTCTGTCCCTGTGTCTGTCTCTGTTTCTGTCTCTGTCCCTGTCTCTGTCTCTGTCCCTGTCTCTGTCCCTGTGTCTGTCTCTGTCCCTGTCTCTCTCTCTGTCCCTGTCCCTGTGTCTGTCTCTGTCTCTATGTCTGTCTCTGTGTCTGTGTCTGTCCCTGTCTCTGTCTATGTCTCTGTGTCTGTCTCTGTCCCTATCCCTGTCTCTGTCCCTGTGTCTGTCCCTGCCTCTGTCTCTGTCTCTGTCTCTGTCCCTGTCTCTGTGTTTCCACTGGTCCTGGCTTGATGTTGTCGGTCATGTGGATCCTGGGAGGAACGTCTGTGGTGTGACTGTGAGTTTTCCTCTTCTTGTTTCCTGCTGAAGTCTGAGAGCGTCTGTCTGGAAAGATAGCAGCTCAGACCGTCTCGTCCACGCTTCGTGTGTTACACCACAGACTGTTCCTCCTATTCGCCGCCGCCGCCCCCCCCCCCCCCCCCCCCCCCCCCCCCCCACGCTGTGCTCTTGGTGCTTCTGGTGAGCTCAGTGAGTAAAGACACAGATATATATTAAAAAGCTCAACTTCATTGTCAGTTGTATGTAGAGGACAGACAGACGTCAGTGTTGAAATCTACAAGTATTAAAATAAAAAAGGGATAAAAAGCACTCGAACGTAAAGAAATACTAAGAAGAGCTAAGAATTTAAACATTTAGGCAGACAAGAAGAAGAAAACTGTCATGATAACAAATATAGATGAGATGAAAAGAAGTGCAGAACATGTGGTCCACAGGATGAGGACTAGCAGCAGCTGTAGAGTTTTGTGTGAAGTGGGTGCTGTTAGCGGCAGGTGTGTGTGTGTGTGTGTGTTTGTGTGTTGGTTAATGGCTGGTGCTGTCGGGTTTTTGGCCCGTTGGATGGGTCAGGAGAGGAGAGGAGAGGAGAGAGTTCAGCATCCAGACAGCCTGATGGCTGGACCTGGTACTCAGTGTGGCGGATCAGGCTCGAAGGCTCCCGCAGGAGGCTGCGTGTGGGATGGGTGGCTTGGTGGGTGTAGTTAATGTCCAGGATGGAGGGAGGTAGACCTCCCTGGCCGTGTTCACTATGTGCTGCAGGGTCATGGAGGCAGTGCAGCTCTCAAAGCGCACAGTGATGCAGCTGGTCAGAATGAAGAGGAGCACGAGGTGGACACCCGGGCGTCCACCACGTGACGGTCAGCGGGGGTGATGGGTGTGCGCTGTCTGGACGTCGCTAATCTCTGTTCTCTCTACGGTTAGGAAAAGGTTGTTATCTTTGCACCATGTGACCAGTTGGTTGACCTCATTCCTGACGTTTGATTCGTCATTGCTGCAGATGAGACCCACCGCAGCTGTCGGCACAGATTAGACAGCTGGTGCACAGTCATGGGTCAGCAGGGTGACGAAGAAGAAGAAGAAGGAGGAGAAGAAGAAGGCCCTGCGGTCGGCCAGGGAGACAGTGTGAGGTGTTCAGGTCCAGCTGGTCCAGTTTCCTCATCAGCTGCTGAGGGATGATGGTTTTGAATGCCGAACTGAAATCCACGAACAGAGTTCTCACGCAGGAGCCTGTGTGGTGAAGGTGGGTGAGGGATGGTGAGGGGGTTCATTATGGAGGGTGGTTCCTGCTCGGTGGCAGTGGAGGGGTCCAGGAGCTGGTCGGTGGGAGAGTCTGAGTGCAGGCCTGTTGTTCTGTGCAGAGACGTTGTTGAGTGGGTTCAGCAGAGACCGGTGGTGGAGGTTTGTGGTCCGTGGGGGTCTTGATGACGCATGCGGTTTTTGGTGAAGAGACGCTTTGCTTTCCTGTCGCTCTGGCTGTTCTCAGTTCAGCTGTGTCACCAGCTCTGAAGGCAGCGTTCTGGGTCCTCAGCAGTCCTTGAACCTCCCCGTCAGAAATGACCTCAGACCAGCCGGAGCGGTGACGGTCTCAGTGTTCTCCTGATGGATGCGGCTGCTCGCTTGGACACGGTCCAGTCAGAACAGTCCGTCTCTGCTTCCTCTGGAGTGGAAGCCAGCAGACTAATCCTCAGCTCTGCAGGTCTCTAGTTTGTGTGAGCTTCAGGTCGTTTTCTTTTGTTTGTCGAGCAGAAACTGATGTCTGCCCTGAACCTTCATAAAGTGTAAACCCACCCCATCTTGTCGCCATGACGATTAAACATCAAAAACATGACAAGACATCATCCTATAGCCAGAAGACGACCATCAGTCATGACATTAGATATGCGTTTGCGTGATTCCGCGTGTTTTCTTGTAAAGTTTTAACACGTTGTGCACTGAACAGCAGAAGAAAGAAAATAATCTGTTCAAGCCTGAAGTTTGTCCGGATGGTGATGAACCGGCAGACTGACATGTTTTCTTTGTGTCGAGTAAACTCAGTCGAGTGGAAGCCAGTAAACTACGTGATAAAATAGAGTCAGCTCGCGGGAGTTGATGCGCTGCAGGAAGAGCTGTGTTTTAACCTCATTCCTCTGACTTCCTGTCAGCCCAAAGCAGTGACAGCAATCAATAAAACAGACTCGGCCTCAATGAACCAGCGACGTGTGAACAGCTGAGTCTAACAGAGCTGAAGCTTTACAGCTCAAACATTGTTTTCTTTCTGAGTTTTAATCCTCTGAACGGCTCCAGCTGGGCCGGGAACATAAATCCTGTTTCTCAAGTAAAGCACACCGATGTGAACCGTGAAGCGTTCTGCTCTGAACCTACAACATCGCTCATTTAGCATCGTTTGTTTTCATCACAGAGAAGCACCTGTGTCTCCTGCTGCCTGTGTGTCGTTAACTTATTAACTATATTTTCTCTCTCCCCCTCTCCCCTGTCTCTCTCTCCCCCTCTCCCCTGTCTCTCTCTCCCCCTCTCCCCTGTCTCTCTGCTCCTCTCTGCTGTCTCTCTCCTCCTCTCTGCTGTCTCCCTCTCCTCCTCTCCCCTGTCTCTCTCTCCTCCTCTCTGCTGTCTCTCTCCCCCTCTCTGCTGTCTCCCTCTCCTCCTCTCCCCTGTCTCTCTCTCCTCCTCTCCCCTGTCTGTCTCGTCCTCTCTGCTGTCTCTCTCTCCTCCTCTCCCCTGTCTCTCTCTCCTCCTCTCCCCTGTCTCTCTCTCCTCCTCTCCCCTGTCTCTCTGCTCCTCAGGTCAGATGTTCTGATTGGGGCTCCTCGGGCCAACACCTCGTCCTCCGGTGACGTTGTGGAGAGGGGAGCGGTGTACAGCTGCCCCTGGAGGAGCTCTTCAGCCTGCCAGCAGCTGCAGTTCGACAGCTCAGGTACGTAAAGCTCACCTTGATGTCTCATGAAGCTCTTTGACCTGAGGTGATCAGCTGATCATCACCGCTCCATTGGTCCCGTTGAACTACAAAGACGCTCATTGCAGTCGTACAGATGTGTTACAGAGTGACGCGTCTTCAATCACAAACAATCTTTGACTGAGTACAGACAGCAGCTGCACATCGACCAGAGGACACGAACGTCTCATTTCAACTGTTAGCTCAATTAACGCTAATGAGCTGCAGCTGATCTCACCTGTCTGTCTCACTCCTCACCTGTCTGTTTTACCTCCTCACCTGTCTGTCTGGCTCCTCATCTGTCTGTCTCACTCCTCACCTGTCTGTCTGACTCCTCACCTGTCTGTCTGACTCCTCACCTGTCTGTTTTACCTCCTCACCTGTCTGGCTGGCTCCTCATCTGTCTGTCTGACTCCTCACCTGTCTGTCTGACTCCTCACCTGTCTGTTTTACCTCCTCACCTGTCTGTCTGACTCCTCACCTGTCTGTCTCACTCCTCACCTGTCTGTTTTACCTCCTCACCTGTCTGTCTCACTCCTCACCTGTCTGTCTCACTTCTCACCTGTCTGTTTTACCTCCTCATCTGTCTGTCTCACTCCTCACCTGTCTGTCTGACTCCTCACCTGTCTGTCTCACTCCTCACCTGTCTGTCTCACTTCTCACCTGTCTGTTTTACCTCCTCATCTGTCTGTCTCACTCCTCACCTGTCTGTCTGACTCCTCACCTGTCTGTCTGATTCCTCACCTGCCTGTCTAACTCCTGACCTGTCTGTCTGACTCCTCACCAGTCTGTCTCACTCCTCACCTGTCTGTCTGACTCCTCATCTGTCAGGTTTGTTGTTTGCCAGCTGGAAACAGGATGGTGATGAAGAAGAAGCAGCTGTTGTGATGTTGTTCATGTGGTTCAGTCTCTGGTTCAGGACTCTGTGGTTTCTTGTGGTTTCTCGTGGTTTCTTGTGGTTTCTCGTAGACTCTGGGTCTCCGTACAGAATGACTCTTGTCAGACAGTTGACTCTGACTGTGGATGTTACTGTGGATGTTGTTGGTTGTTACTGTGTGAACCTCCACCCGTCAGGTGGAGAAGCCTCCCGTTAGCATTAGCAGTAACTTGATGAGCTCTGATGCGGCTCCAGTAAACAGAGGTCATCAGTCAGAGTGCTGGATTACGTGCAGCGTTTCCTGTTCCTGCTGCTGTTTGAGTGTAGTGTGAGAATGACAAACTGATCAGCACTTTCTGAACATATCATGTAAATGTGGCTGCAGCCGCACGTAGAAACAGACAGAACCAAACAGGAGGTCATCAGCATCTGACCGTTCAGTGACTGTGAGTCCTTCACTTTCCTCTGTAATAGCAGAGCGCAGCAGCTTTCAGTTTGCAGCAACTGTGTCTTCTTCTTAATGGAATAATAAGGGTTGAACCCAGCTAGCTGCTGTTATCTCGTGTTGGGACACATTCAGGAATGTGTGGTGAAACAGGAGGTGTGTGGACTCGCCCAGGGACTCTGAGTGGAGGTGAAGTCCTGCTCCTTGTCTTCTGTGTGAACACAGCTCCTCCCGGCTGTGGTGATCATTGTGTAAGTTATTGTTCCAAGTAGTCGGAGCAACAGTGAGCAGAGGACAGTGTCAGACTGCGGCCAGTTTCCGCTGATGCTTTTGGTTTCAGTACACTTCTGACTGAGTGAAACACTATGCTGTGCACCAGTAATCCTGAATGAATGAAGCTTAAAGCTGCTGCTCAGTGTTTTATATGAGCAGTTGGTCGAATGGCTGTGAAGGTGAAAGGTGATGCAGTGATGAACATGTGGTGGTAAGAGGTCACTGATCACTACCTGCTGAGCTGCAAACATATTCACCTTTCAGTTTGCCAAATCAAACTGAAAGGTGAATATGTAGTTGTTTTAATATTCAATATTCACTGTGCAGTGATGCAGTTTACATCCTCCTAGAAGAGTTTTACAGTTGATTTGGTGGATTACACGAGCATACTGTGTAACTGCATGTGACCATAACAACAACGCTGAGGCCGTCTGCCCTCGTTGCTCTTCAGTTATTGACTGCTTGCTAACCTCCGACCCCCTCAGAGTCACTTACTGTTGCTGCGTCTGCCTCACGCGATCAACTCGATTTTAGACGGAAGAAAACAAAAGCACGCCTTGCTCTGCGTGTCCAGCCGTCGCTAACTAGCGCACTTGATGGCATAAATGATGTCACGCTAACAGGCTAACAGACTTCCAAAGCCCCAGCAGACCACTGCGTAGAAGACTGCAGATGCAACCACAAAGTCATAAAAAGCTTTTAACAGTGTCTACTCCAAAGGAGTATGTAGGACACCCAGGTATTTGTACTCCTCCATGATCTTAAGGTCCAAACCCTGGATGCACACCGGTGTAGTCTGTGGTGCTTTCCTGCAGAAGTCTGTCACCATCTCTTTGGTCTTTCCGGGTTGTGTCTAAAGTCCGATGTGTAGATGCTGAAGAGGAAAGGGGAGAGTACAGTACCCTGTGGAGCCCCGGTGCTGCAAACTGCCACATGCTATTAGAGATGCTAACGTTAAGCTAAACCCTGATAGCATGTACTTGTATTTAGCTAGTACTTAACCGGGCTTTTGTGAAGTTGAAACCCCACAAATGAGTAATGTGCTCCTTGTAGTAAGCTGGGTGGCGCTTTATTAGCACACTTCTCTGCATCGTTATGTACATGCTGTGCATCATGGGAAGTGGAACACAGGAAGCACCAGTCAGCTGAGCCGGTTCACTGCTGGTTTATCAGCGGCTCGCTAGCTCCGGGCGTGGACGTTTGGATAATCAGCTACTGGCCACAGAATGTATGAAAGGTGTCATTTCAAAACACTTCTAATCCTCTGCTGAAACGCCGCGGCCTCATCGATGACTTCACTCCGTGACACACACTTACAGCTGACGCGACTCGCCCTCATATGATTCATACAGCAGGCAGTTTTAGGCTCAGGTGTTTTGATGTTTTCTTCTGTCAGAGAGAGCGAAGCGAGTACAAAGACAACTTCAAGTCTCAGTAAGAAGAAAACCCAGCAGGCAGGTAGAGGAGAAACAAGCCAGGTGTTTCACACAGAGAATATGTCACATGATGCACCTTCAGTGTCTCAGGTCGTGTAGCAACAAGTGGTGATGATGATGTAATGATTTGCCCCAAAGGAACGAATATAGATGATGCTTTTGTTGTTAAGAAAAGCACTTCTGTCATTGTGTCTCTTTCTGTGCGTGCGTGCGTGCGTGCATGCGTGCGTGCGTGCGTGCGTGGTATTGTGTGGGAAACCTCAGCTATGAAACTACAAATAACAAACACATCAGTGTGACACAGTGCTGTCCTCCTTTGAGCTCTCTTCCTGACTCCTCGTCTTTTTGTCTCCTTGTCTCCTTGCCTTCCTGTCTCCTTGTCCTTTGTCTCCTCCTTATCGGCCCTGACAGTGTTAAGTTAGTGCTGTTTGACCTGCAGGAGTTTCTGACAGCTTGTGTGTTGGCATGTTTTGGAGGAAATAAATTCCTGACAGGTGAAAACGAGTCCAGAGCATCTCAGAAACAGAAACTACAGCTACCACTTCATGTCATGATGAAGAGTCTGACAGCAGTCTGAACAGTCCAGACAGTGAGAATGAGACAGACACTGAAAAACATCTGCACGTTAAAACCTGCAGCAACAAACAACATGTTTCACTTTATTCCCTGTGGGCTGAAAGTCTCCCTGCAGGACTCGTCTGAAGGACTTTCACAAGGTTTTTTAGACCTAATCTATAATGCCCTTTCTTGTTCTTGTCCATCTGCAATAAGCTGATACCAGCTGGAATATCAGCCAGGCCCGTTTGTGGGTTTAGCTCCCAGCCTTCGTGCTGTGTGCTGTTCCAGGCCTCTTATGTCCATAAAAGGTGAATTTGTCTCACACAGCCTGAATGACCCTGCTGAAGCAGACACATTTTTACAGGATGTTTATGCTTCAGCAGGATTCAGTTTGCAGTCTAACGTGTCAGCTAAGCATCTGCCCTGCTGGAGTGCTTCTGAGCAAGACACTGAGACCCCGCAGAACCCCGCAGAACCCCGCAGAACCCTGCAGAACCCTGCAGGATCTGGTAGAAACCAGAAAACCTGCACTGATGTTGTTCCTCTGACTGTAATGCTGTTAGTGAGTGGCCTATTTATATATATATGTGTGTGTGTGTTGTGTGTTGTGTGTGTTGTGTGTGTTGTGTGTGTGTGTGTGTGTGTGTGTGTGTGTCTTACTCCCATAATAGAAGTCTTTGTTGTTGATCTGACCTACATGATTGCTGGCCAAAGCTTTAGTGGACCACAGACCAGAATGAACTGGAATCCTTCTGTGTGTGTGTGTGTGTGTGTGTGTGTGTGTGTGTGTGTGTGTGTGTGTGTGTGTGTGTGTGTGTGTGTGTGTGTGTGTGATGCACCACATGCTTTTGTTCCTGCTGCAGTTCTTATTTTTTGCAGCGTGACTCGTCCAGCTTTATATTTGAGCTTGTAACAGGAAGTGAGTGAAAACAAAGACAGAAATATTACTCAGAGCCGCGATGTCATGATCAGTCCGCCGTCTGTCAGCGTGCTCGGTGATTCTGACTTGTTTCATGTCTGCTCTGTATGATCGACTTTTATACGAGTGACCCTTATTTTTGGCCAATCAGGAGCCTGGAAAAAAGCTAATATTTGAAGGCAACTGGAGACACGATTGCCATCAAAGAGAAAGAGCGACTCTGCAGCTATGTGCTAACTTGTCAAAAGTTCTGTTAGCAACGTTAGCCATGTCCACCATTGAACAAAATCTGCATGTAATCAAAGCAGGTAACAGAGCATGCTCTGACGTCACAAGACAAACCCGGTTTTCAGGTGGCCCAGATGTAAAACCGCCCCCAAAATTGAGCTTCACTAAAACCTCCGACCCCCGCTCGATGTTCACTGACGGAGCTTTTACTGAACGATGCCGTCAGCTGCTCCGTGAGGATGAGGAGCTGTGAGACCGGAAGTTTAGAAGACGGTTTACAAACTGCAGCCTGGAAAACAAAATAATACGTTTGATTATTTCTCAGAAAAGAAAAGCAGGTAATCTCACAGAGTATTTCTGAAGTCCTGCAGTGATCCAGCTTCATCCAGGACCCTCCTGGAGTCCACACAGAGGCTGATCATCATTCTGAACTGTCACATCTGTTTCATACAGATATTTCCAAAGATAAACAAATGTGTCTAAATTGTTAGAACTTTTTTGATCCCCCGGCTGTTCAGCGCCATCTTCAGGTTAACATGTTAATGTGTCCAGTCCTTTGACTTATGAGCCAATACCAGCAGAACCAACGACATTCAGCCTCAGCTGCACTTTGTGTTCACTGATAGTTAGCAAAAGTTAGCATGCTAACATGCTACACTAATGACGACTACTTCCTGTCTGTTAAGACAATTGAAGTCTGTTTTTCGTCTTTCTGGCTCATTTTCACGTCTTTGCTCGAATCATAAAATTTGACTTGACTTGAATGTTCACCCGTCTGTCTGCATGTAAACTACAAATACTGCCGCTCACATGACGTAGCAATGACTACTGAGTAGTGTTGTGACGTTCACGAACAAACTGGTTCTTTTGAACGGGTCATTAACGTGAACGATGGGAACCGAGTCGCAGCTGGGAACCGTTCTTTTTTTTTTTTCTCACATGGGGAGGAGCGCTGCCCAGCTGCACGCTGCTTATTAGATATGCAAATAGCATCACGCCACCTTGTGCACGCTGCCTTCGTTGCCAGTAACAAAAAAATTAAAAAAAAGCAAAGCGCTGTCAAAGCAGAGTGATGTGGCACCCTGTGGAATATTACAATTAATCCAGATCAGACTTTAAAATCTAATCCACACATGTCAAATAACGTTATAATCAATATTTCAGAATAATTCAAACTCATATTGGTGGGATATCTAAATTCATTCCTCCCAGTGGTTATTTCCAAGATAAAACGAGTTGAGGTAAATGAGCCAGTTTTCTGAACGGCTCTTTGAAAGGAACGGCTCACCAAGATCCAGCTCCCCTCAAAGAGCCATAAATCCCATCTCGACTACTGAGTGCGCATGCTGTGACACAGTAGTCTGTTGTGATAGCGGTTGCTTGCTAACAGATCCACCGGGCTAATTATTGTTAGCGACTTTCTCAACTGTTCCAGTGAACATTACAGC
This sequence comes from Chelmon rostratus, assembly GCF_017976325.1. Lineage (NCBI taxonomy): Eukaryota > Metazoa > Chordata > Actinopteri > Chaetodontiformes > Chaetodontidae > Chelmon > Chelmon rostratus. Next base: position 26,358,453 of record NC_055670.1, on the reverse strand, counting down.
CTCACGGAGCTGCTGTAGACGCACCAGCAGCTCACTGATCACATTCACTCGTTCCTTTGGTTGAGGGTTGAAGTCCTCCATTGACAAACACGACAGAAAGAGACAAAGAGTGTGTTGTCATGGTTACAGTAAGATGGTAACGAGCTGGCACAAACACTCGGCCTCGCGGCTGGCTGGCGTCGTGACCGTCGTAATTACAGCTCAGGGATGAAACATCCGATTCAGTGGCAGAATCTGGGAAACAAACCTCTTTGTATTTATCCGCAGCGTCCGACGGACCAGAATGCTCTGCTGCTCTCAGATCGGTCAAACAGGGTCGGAGCGCTTTAAATTCAGCAGCCGCAGCCGACATTTGTCATCAGGCTGGAGTTTCCCAACCTGCTGGGAAACCCCCCCAACATTTCCTCCCTGTCTGCACTCAACATCCCCGAGCAGCGTCCCAGCTTCTGGTCGCCGTGCTCTGAAGCGCCGTTTTATTCCAGCGAAGACTCAGAGCACGAGGTGTTCTGCTGGTCAGGCTCATCCATACTGAGTGCTCAAGTGATAATGTAATGATGAACACAGAGTACTCATACTCATGTAATAATGCAGTTCACAGCTCTGTATCTTAGAATGCATGCAATCTGTGTGTGTGTGTGTGTGTGTGTGTGTGTGTGTGTGTGTGTGTGTGTGTGTGTGTGTGTGAGATGAGGCTGGCTGAATACTACTTGGTGATGAGAGAATAATATTTAATGTTTCTAGCTTTTGTAATTAATTGTAAGCTCAGATTTATTCTTGGAACCAGCTGGAGGTGTGTTATTGTTGTTGGCGAAGCAGCGAGGTGTGTCCAGTCTTCGTCCTTGGTGTCGGAAAACTCTGCTCGATGGTTTTATATCTGATATGTCTGATATCTCAAACGCAAAGTGTGTGATTGACGTCAGTCAGTAATGACACTTTGTGTTTCTGCACAGGCGACAGGACGAATGCTGACGGGGCTCAGATGGAGTTTAAATCCAAACAGTGGTTTGGTGCTTCAGTACGATCTGATGGAGAACACATCCTGGTAAACATGCACACACACACACGCACACACACACACACACACACACACACACAGTGACAGCATCAATCAAACTGTAATCTCGACCTCATCCCAGTAAATTTTGTAGAGAACAGAGAAGGTTGAAGCCACATTTGTACGCTGAGCTTCTTTAAACTCGTCGCAGCAGTTGAAGTACATGACAGTCTGATTTTACAGTTTTTGTATGACAGACTCGTTTCTGTTGTCTCACACCTAATAATAGAATATTTACTGTATATTACACTGTTACATACACTGTTACCTACATGTACTTCCTTTGCTGCTGATTATAGATGGTACTGCAGTATTACTTTAAGCACAACACCGGTCATGGGTACTGCGAACACTGGAGGTTTGAGTTGAACTGATCTACATTAATGATTAAATCTGTTTTATTTCTGGCTTTTGTTTTTTGTTTTTTCACATTCATTTGCTTTGTCTATTTGTCTGAACGTGTTTCTCAATCAATCAAGGCTTAAATCTTATTTATTGTGCGTGTGTGTGTGTGTGTGTGTGTGTGTGTGTGCGTGCATGTGTGTGTGTGTTCCAGGCCTGCGCTCCCCTCTACCAGTGGTCGACCTTCGGCGTCTCTGAGCGAGAGCCAGTGGGGACGTGTTACCTGAAGAAAGGGGGCACGGTGGTCGAGTACTCCCCCTGCAGATCGAGTGCGTTCTTTTCTCGTAACGCCCAGCACGAACGAGCCAACACACACACACACTGAACGATTAAACACCGAGCAGCTGCTTAACAACAGCTTGATGTTACTACAGAAATGATAACGAAACACTGGCGTATTCTGAAGAAGAGGATCTGCTGAAGCAGATGAAGCCTTTGTTAAAGTGAATAAAGATTCCCTGGACGTTTACCTTGATGTGAGAGTTGAACAAACGTTCACACACACTCTTTAAATGTCTTCCATGCATCAGCAGATCCACAACCAGCTGTTAGCAACAAGCTAGCAGCAGTATGTCCATGCTTGTTAGCTCCAGGTTAGCACACACTGTCACTGTTTCACTGTCCCTCTCCAGGGTGAAATGTGATTGGTTAACAGTGATCTCACTTCAGAAGTCAAATCCACACAGTTTTGATAGTAAATGACTTTAACAATGGAAAAAATATAAATGACATGTAGAGCGTTTTATATTTGGCGGGCTCTGACAGCTCTGACTGTCCGCCTCTTTTCTTTTCTCTATGAGTTAGTGTTGCTGTTTATTTCTCTGTCCAGGTGCTAACTCACCAGAGGGCCAGGGCTTCTGCCAGGCCGGCTTCAGTGCCGACTTCCTGAAGGTCGGTAACCGAGACTGACGCAGAAAAACCTCAGCCGTCACATCTGCACGTAGTTTCTTGCGATACGTCTAGCAGGGTTTGGGCCAGCGGTGTGTTGTCATTAACCCTTCACACACATTACTGAAGTGAAGTAGTAAAGTTCATTTGTTTTTGTGTTTTCAGAAGAACAACAAAGTGGTGGTGGGAGGACCCGGCAGCTTCTACTGGCAGGGTGAGTGTGTGTGTGTGTGTGTGTGTGTGTGTGTGTGTGTGTGTGTGTGTGTGTGTGTGTGTGTGTGTGTGTGTGTGTGTGTGTGTGAGTGTGTGTGTGAGTGTGTGTGTGTGTGTGAACAGATGGACTGTGTGGCACCTCACTGTGATAACAGAGGGACAGGATGAGGATTCCCTCACAGCAGTTGTGTTGCCAGCTGGCAGAGACCAGGGGCTTCCTCAGGGTCTCCAACAGGCCTGAAGGGATCGTCGCTGGGTTGGGCGTCGTTTTAATCACAAACAACATTGTACTCACAGTAAAAGTACCGTGTGGTCGTAGCACTGTGTGTTTACTGCGTATGTGTTCATGAGTGGGTCCTGGTGTAGTTGGTGTGTTGCAGCCTCAGCAGTATGACTCTGTGGAGAGACACATTAACCTGACGCCTCAGATGGTTTGCAGCACTGGACGCTGATTGGTCCAAACTACTGTGGTTCAGCCACAGACGTTGCCTGGAAAGATGGATTCTTGCATTGATGTCTTGTGATATTGTGATCTCATGAATCCAGCTGCCTCACACGGTAAACACCCTCCTGCTGCTGTCTGATTGGGCGATCATGCACGAAGAAGTGTACCATCAACATGCACCATCAAAGGCAGCGAAGAAGACTTCAAGCTAGGAAATATTATATTAAAGGTTAACTTTCATTTTTTACAACCTGGACCTTATTTGTAGCATTAAATACGACCATTTACTCACCCAGACAACTTTGGTGGCATTTGGAGTCGTTTTGAAGAAATTAGCCCCAGAGGAGCGGCGCGTATATCCGTATAATGCGAGTACTCGGGGCATCCATGCGCAGCCTCTATATAACGCATAATCTGCAGAAACTCGTTCATATTCCAATATTTAGTTATGATATGCTGGTGCTATTCCCCTCTGAGTCCGTGGTGGCATGTTATCAACATCCGGCATCTCTAGGCAACTACCTCTGACGTGGATGACGTCATTTTCGAGCGCTGCGCGCTGCGAGCAGCCAGCCACAACACGGCTAACTCCGCGGCGGTCGGCTAGTTTAGCTGTAGTTTGCGACTGTTATTTTTCACAAAATGGATGAATATTTTTCCAACTCTGAGGTGGTGGACGATGACTTTGTTTACGATGTGTGTGCACGGACGAGGAGCTCGTTGAAAGGAGGATGCGGAGGCAGAGAGAGGAACAGCTGGTCAAACAACAACAAACGCGTCTCCTGGCCGCAAGTCCCACTCTGAGCAACAGAGGCATTCCTCCTCTGTTGTCATCGATGAACATTGTCCACAAGAACACCACCAGTTACCGTCTACTCGTGGACGCGCAGCCGTTTGTTGTTCTTTGGCCAGCTGTTCCTCTCTCTGCCTCCGTGCGTTGCTCGAAAATGACATCATCCCCGTCAGAGGTAGTTGCCTAGAGACGCTGGATGTTGATAACATACCACCACGGGCTCAGAGGGGAATAGCAGCAGCATATCATAACTAAATATTGGAATATGAACGAGTTTCTGCAGATTATGCGTTATATAGAGGCTGCGCATGGATGCCCCGAGTACTCGCATTATACGGATATACGCGCCGCTCCTCTGGGGCTAATTTCTTCAAAACGACTCCAAATGCCACCAAAGTTGTCTGGGTGAGTAAATGGTCGTATTTAATGCTACAAATAAGGTCCAGGTTGTAAAAAACGAAAGTTATCCTTTAAAAACATTTAAAAATTCCTTTTTTTTTACCTCAAGAGTTCTGCAGACAAACAGCCAAAGCTCAGGTCTCCATCTGACGTCCTGCCAAATAATGAGGATGTTTCTCTAAAATGGTCCAAACAGCACTTGAAGTATTTTTGCTCACGATCGTCATTGACCCGCTGGGCTGCAGCTCCGTTGTATGTTGTGTTTTGGTGGTTTTCGAAGGTGCCGGATCAGCATGAGGAGGCCCTGTCACTGTGGCCACAACCTCCTGTGGGGATCAGGAAAACCACCTGACAGTCATGTGATATTTCTGGTGGCTCAGTCCAGGCTCTGGTTTCACCGACGGGCTGAGATCAAACTGACAGTCAGACGTCCAGATGCACCTGCCGCACAAAGCCGTCTGGGTCCTGACTGCCTTCAGTAGGACTAATAAAAAGCTGCTTTGATGTTCCACCACCCACTAGGGAACGTGAACCTGGACCCGAGCAGAAGGAACGACTGTTCTCTGAGAGTAGCTCCATGATGTGTCGTAGCCTTGAGCTAATGATGAGCATGGTGAAAGATCTGTGCTTCACATCCAGCAGACAGGTGTGTTCATACAGACTGAACGATTCAGTCCTCCATCGATCAACATGAGAAGAGGAAAGAGCACACCAACGAGCCACAAGCTAATGCTAACAAACAAGCTAGTCCAGAGCGGTTCACTCGTTGAATGGTGAAGCTGGATGAAGAACAACAGGCTGAGTGTGACGTTTTTCAGTTCATCAGACTGAACACAGGGGGCAGCAGAGAGCTCTGACAGGGTCTGTAGCTTATAGATGATCAGATGGATGTGACAGCAGCCAGAGCTCATCTGCTCTCACACAGTCCTGTGGTGGGTTTGTTCGTTTGTTTGTCCTAAAGGGGATTGAGACCCCCCCCTTTTCAAGTGTCCTTGGTCTGAACAGGGAACGACTGACAGCCTTCACGCCAGCGCAGACGAGCTGCACGCAGCGGGCAAATGAACCAGGGTTTGTTTTAACCGAAACAAACACACTGGGCGTGAAAGCATTCGTGCACTTTCCGAGCATGTCATCATCTCAAAAAGAGCCGTCCATCAATCTGATTACAGCAAGACGCCCCCTGCCGGCGCAGACCTTCCTCAGGTCCAGGTTTCCTTCAGTATCAGACAGCTCTGATATCTCTGGGTCCACTGCCGGCCGGAGCTGCTAGAACTTCTCCCTCTGACCTGCTGAAGAGTTTAATCAGCAGGTAAAGTGCAGGCAGGTGAGGGTTCAGTGTGTGCGTGTGCGTGTGTGCGTGTGTGTGTGTTGTAAGCCATGTTTGTCCAGTCGTCTGACATTAGAGGGTGTGACAGTATACATCCTGGACGCTGAGTCGGTGCCATGTTTTCTCTCTCTCTCCATGGTGAGGCCCTTCCTGGGGTGTGTTAGCTAATTATTGTTTCCTGTTGAGTCAACACTCACAATTACACAACCAACCACACACACACGCACACACACACTCACACACACACGCACACGCACGCACACACACACACGCTCACACACACACACACACACACGCACACACACACACCTCTGTTTCTGATTACACAGTTGTTCACGCTGTGGCAGCTGTGTGGTTCCTCTAATTACAGCTTGTGTGTGTTTTTCTAAACCAGCTTGTAAACAAAAATAAAATCACTTGTTCTTCTTCTCCTCTTTTCTTTCTTATGTTCTGCTCTGTTCTCCGCCTCCTATTGTTCTCCAACCATCTCTGCTCTGTTGTCCTCTTCACTCTTCTGTTCTCTTGAGCTCGTTTCTGTTCGGGTTTTTCTCTTCTTCTTCTCTCTCTCATTATGTTTGATTCTCTCCTTTTCTTGTTCTCTCTTGTTCTCTTATTCCTGTCTTGTTCTGTTCTGTTCTCTCCTTCTTTTCTACTTTTCTGTTCTTCTTCTCTTCTTGTTCTGTCTTGTTCTCTCTCGGTCTCTCCCTCTTTTCTTGTTATCATCTGTTCTCTCCTTCTGTTCTCTTCTCTCCTCTCCTTTCTCTTCTGTTCTGCCCTGTTTTCTAACGTTCTCCCCTCTCTTCAGGCCAGCTGATTTCTGATGACGTCTCAGAGATTTTTGCCCGGATTGACAAAAATTACGTCACACCGTATGGAAACACCCTCGCCACCAAGTCGGCCAGCGCTCAGTATGATGACAGTTACCTCGGTAACCACACACACACGCATACACACACACTTTTAATTGGATAAGTAGACTAGATAAACTTTACCGTCCGTCAAAGCACATGACCTGCTCTGCATCGTGAACATTTCATTTGTATCTGCTGACGTCTGAGTCCATTCTGCTGAGATCAGACTGTATTCATCTCACATGTTTAACTGTTACACACAGCAAAGAATAAAAGTGAGACACAGAAAGAAGAAAAAAGACAATAAAAAGGATACAACAATGGATAAAAATCGAAGCACATCACTCCCTTCTGCTTCAGTATGTTAATACCAGCCCTGTTGATGTGAAGAACAGAGCCGGTTACCATGGTGATCATTATGTAGAAGTAGATGTATGAGACAAAAAGCAACACGTTGTTTCCTTCAGTCTCCTGCTTGTTGTTCCCGACCAGAACGACGTGTCAGAACGACAGGCTTTCTGTGTGATTTAATCACAAATAAGGGCCTCGATTCTGATGCAGAAAAAGTCCACGAAATAACATTTAAACAGGAGAAGATGGATGAAGGTTGAGGAAGAGGAGCACAGGGTCAGTCTGCAGATCAACACTGCTGTTACTGCGAGTGCAAAGGTTTGAACGGCCGCATCCTGATAAAGTGTCCGTCTGCATAGACGGACAACAGAGACGGAAAACTAGGGGGCGCCATCAATCAATTTTTCCCCGCCGGGGAGTTTTTATCTTATCTTATCTTATCTTATGTACGTTTGAGTAGCTGTGTCCGAAAACATCTTCCTGAATATCGTCACAGAATTTAAGCTCCAGTTGTTGAACTTTGACCTGTACGACACACAGTCCACCCAAATAACAGCTGCTCTGAGACCAGCCAGGCTTTGTAGCTTCACTGAGTGACTCTGCGTCTCTGCTCCCCAGGATACTCCGTGACCGTCGGAGACTTCAACGACGACGGGAAAGAAGGTAAGACAGGAAGCTGTAGGATCACCGGCTGCTGTTCGTCGTGATGATGATTGATTGTTCTGATTATTAGTTCAGTTGAATGCTGACAGAGAGGGGTCAGGCGTACAGCCGCCGCAGTTAATTGATCAGTTAACAGAAAATGAATCTGCAGATAGTTTGATCTCCACTTAATTGTTAAAGTTATTAATCAATGAAAACACACGTCCTGGTTCAGGACTTCTCCACTGTGAGCGTTTCCTGTTTGTCCTTCATCACAGTGAACCGCGTGGTGTGTCGCTCAGATAAAATAATTAATAAAAAGTTATTTTCCACAGTTTTCTGCCATTTTAGAAACCAAACGATGGTTGAAACAAAGTATTTGATACAATAATCAATGATCGATGATCCAAAACAGCTGTGAGACCAAACTAATCAGCTGTCTCTTCTCACCTCCACAGATTACGTGACAGGAGTCCCTCGAGGGGAGAAGGCACTGGGTTATGTAAGTGTGTGTGTGTGTGTGTGTGTGTGTGTGTGTGTGTGTGTGTGTGTGTGTGTGTGTGTGTGTGTGTGTGTGCGTGCGTGTGTGCTGGAGACCCTGTGACCGCTGCAGGAAACACTTTACTGTCTCAAACTGCTGATCCTTAAAGTGGTTTCAGTAAAGTCCTGTCGTGTTTGATGTTTTAGGTGAACATCTTCAACGGCCTCAACATGGAGTCCATGGTGAACTTCACGGGAACGCAGGTGAGCCGCACAGACAGAAATATCTGCACGAGCTCGTCCTCTGACTGACGTCTGCACTGAGAGGACACAGCGAGGTCCCGTCCCAGAAAAACACACATTAACCACAAACAGATCATGATTGAGTCTTGATGAAGTCTCTTCCTGTGCGTCATGTATGACATGTTTGTTGACAGTTTTTAAAGGTGAAGAACAGTCTGTAAATGTAGAACTGAAGTCAGGAAGAGATAGACAGACGTTAACGAGTTCCTCTTCACTTCCCGTCTGTCCTCCGTTACTCGCCCTCTGAACCCAACAACCTTTCTATGATCTGTTTCCTGTTTCCTCCGTCACTTTACAGACATCTCTTAAAGGTCCTCTGTCTCTCTCTCAAGGTTTATTTATTTTCAGGGACAAACAGCATCACTGTAAATATACCAAAGTTAGACTAAAGGCTAAATGTTAACTGTTAAATTAGCCTTTAAAACACAACATGTAACATGAGCACAGGAAGCAGCTGATCTCATGTTCGTGGGTGGCTTTCGGATTGGAATCAGCCACTTTGACTTGGTGGATCAGATGGATCCTTTCTGGGCTCGTTGTTGCTCCTCTTGAAGGATCTCCACCAGGAGGTGAGAGGTCAAAGCGAGTCACAGAACAACATGTCCGGAGCTGATTCAGACGGTGCTAACGAGGCTCCTCGCTCGCTCCAGCGTGGAGGATTCAGAGGGATCTGATCAGTGGCGTGCACAGACTTTTTGAAGGGCAGGGGCGAAAAGGAAAAAAAGGGCACATATAGCGCATCCTCGCCACTGAAGAGGGCACTTTAGCACGCGTTTTGGCGCCCAGGGGGCACTTTAGAGCGTGTTTTGGCTCCCAAGCGGGCACTTTAGCACGCGTTTTGGCGCCCAGGGGGCACTTTAGAGCGTGTTTTGGCTCCCAAGCGGGCACTTTAGCACGCGTTTTGGCTCCCAGGTGGCACTTTAGAGCGTGTTTTGGCTCCCAAGCGGGCACTTTAGCACACGTTTGGCGGCCAGGGGGCACTTTAGAGCGTGTTTTGGCTCCCAGGGGGCACTTTAGCACGCGTTTGGCGCCCAGGGGGCACTTTAGCACAAGTGATTTAATGTTCTTGATAAATCCAGTTGCTCTGAACAGCTGGCTCTGTATCAACCCTTCCTCTTCCTCCTCCTCCTCCTCCTGCTGTTCATGTGTCTGATGTGTCAGTAAATGTGGTTTGGAAGTGAAACTGAACATGCAGTGTTGATGCTCTCATGATGGCCTCTGTGTCTTCATTGTTTGCTGTAATATTAACAGCGATTCAGGGGTGTGGAAATAAAGGTGAGAGTGTGACCTCCTCTGAATGCTCTCCTCTCTGTCCTGTAGATGGCGGCCTACTTTGGACACTCGGTCGCTGCCTCTGATGTTAATAACGACGGGTGAGTCTGTTTGTCTGCTCTGGTGTTTCCTCCTCGTCTGACTCAGTAGTTACCACGGTTGTCTTTTAAGATGAGAGTCGTTTCCTCTGCTGACCTCTGATGGTGTTTCCTCACACAACCCGCCTGCCTCCTTCAGCTTTAATGGCCTCCACATTTTGCCCCTGGAGATGAGTTATAATGGAGCTAGTTCATGCAGAGGTTATATCTCATCATGCTGAACTTGCTCAAGGTCTTCTGTGACCTTAGTGTTGTCTTCACCTTGTCACTCCACCATCCTGCCTCCGCCCAGCTCCTCCTGCTCCTCTTCACAAACCTCATACTCACTGCTTAGCTTCATGCTAACGTCAGTGTTCACTAAGTTTAGTTTCATCGTCACTAAACTAAAACAGGTTGCAGCTCACAAACTGGTTCTTACATAGAGATTAGCTCTGATCAATATTTACACCCACTACCTGCAGGTGTAGCTGTAGCTAACTAAACCAGCTGCAAAAGCTAGCGTTAGCATGCTCATGTCTGACCCAGTTAGCGGTAATCTGGAGAACAGTCGACATCTGAGCTGAAACTTGATAAATGCTGTTTAATAATGATTTTAATCATGATGGTGTGAATTACATTTCACAAAAATAACACAATATACTTCAAATTACCAATGCTAATTGGTGCTAATAACATTTGACTGAATAAGTAAATAACGTCAGTCAGCTTAGCATAATCAGATATTTCCCGCTAATTATAAAACACACACATTTCTTCATGTATGAAGACAGAAAGAACACAAATATCCACAGCAACTAAGATTTAGCTGCTAGCTTGTGATGCTACACTACCTTTCTGTTTTAGTTGATTGATTGATTGATTGATTGAAACATGCTACAGATGTTTCCTAGCAACAGATTTGTGTTTGACATAACTTCTCTGTTCAGACTTACTGAAGGATTATGAATAGCTGCTGAAACTCAGTCCTGCCTCTGTTTGTCCGTTTTAATGCCACATTATAAATATTTTCTGCAGCACGCGGGGTTAACGCGTTTCTGCCGGCTGCAGCGGTCACAGCTGGCGGCTGTAATGTGTCATAAAATACTTTGGTACGCTAATTACAAGTTGATGTAAACAATTTAAAACAAGGACGTACATGCAACATGTGTCTTAGACCTGAATGTGTTTAGAGAGAAAGGCTAATGGAAATAAAATCCATGAAAACAGCAACACGGCGCCTGCTCAGACCCTTCAACAGATCCTGATGAGTACATGATGAGTTACAGCTGCTCTCTGCTTTGTCTCCTCTCTGCTCGTTAGGCTGGTTGATCTGTTGGTTGGAGCTCCTCTCTTCATGGACAGAGGGTCAGATGGGAAACTGAGGGAGGTGGGACAGGTAGGAAACACACACACACGCCAACTAAAGCTTCTGGATGCTGCACACATACAGCAAACAATGAACATCAGAGTGGCCACACTCAAGGATCCAGCTACATGAGTATTAGCACTAAGGTTAGCATGCTAATAGTGCTAACACGTTAACCCAACAAATATAATAAACTTTTACTCTCTTCAGTTACGACGAACACGTCAGGCTGCACAGTTAGGCTGGAAGGTCTGCAGAGCTTCCTGCACACAGTGTTAACATGACTAACAACAACATGAAGTCATACCCAGAATGCATCACTCAGCTTCACCC